>NW_027673220.1:0-10000 GCF_964194415.1 Vipera berus
TTGACGAGTTTCCATCCGTTGCTTCTTGTCCTGGTCTCAGGTGCTCTGGAGAACAGCCTGGCTCCCTCTTCTTTGGGGCAGCCCCTGAAATATTGGAACACTGCTATCATGTTCCCCCTGGTCCTTCTCTTCATTGATTAGGCTGTTGATTACTGAAGAAAAGCCTAATCAAGGAACCTCCAAAACACAGTAAACAACACTGTTCTAGCACTGACGATGTTACCTAGTTGGGTAATGAAATGTCTGCAAGCAAACAAACACAGAGAAGACCAAGGACCCCACAGTTCAACCCTGAGCTACCTGTCTTATTTTATCAGACTTCAGGCTTTGTGCATTAGTATCTTACGTATATTAGTGTCCATCTCTGGAAGTTCTTTAGAACATATCTTCTCCTTTCAATTCCAATTGCACCAGTATTGTACATCAATATTGTATAATACTGCATCCAGTTTTGGCCACCACAATGTAAAAAAGATGTTGAGACTCTAGAAAGAGTGCAGAGAAGAGCAATAAAGATGATTAGGGGATGAGGGGGAACATGATAGCAGTGTTCCAATATCTCAGGGGCTGCCCCAAAGAAGAAGGAGTCAAGTTATTCTCCAAAGCGCCTGAAGGCAAGACAGGAAGCAATGGATGGAAACTAGTCAAGGAGAGAAGCAACCTAGAACTAAGGAGAAACTTCCTGACAGTTAGAACAATCAACCAGTGGAACAACCTGCCTCCAGAGGTGGTGAATGCTCCAACACTGGAAGTTTTTAAGAAGACACTGGACAGCCATCTGACATGGTATAGGGTTTCTTGCCTGAGCAGGGGGTTGGACTAGATGACCTCCAAGGTCCCTTCCAACTTTATCATTACTATTATTATTAATTTAATCTGCACCAGTATCATACAGATAAAGTTCAAAGTGTTAGAAAAGAGTTACAACAATATTGTCCTGGTGTAATATTGTAAGTAAAGGTAGTCCTTGACTGACAGCTACAGTTGAAACCCCAAATTTCTGTTGCTAAGCAAAATATTTGTTAAGTGAGTTTGGCCCCATTTTATGACCTTTCTTGCCACAGTTGCCAAGTGAATCACTGCAGTTGTTAATAACACGGTTGTTCCCCATGGACTTTGCATGTCAGAAGGTCCCAAAAGGGGATCACGTGACACAGCAACCGTCATAAATACGATGCGTCAGTGGCCAAGCGTCCGAATTTTGATCACGTGGCCCTGGGGATGCTGCAAGAGTCGTAAGTGTGAAAAATAGTAGTAAGTCCCTTTTTTTTCCAATGCTGTTGTTACTTTGGACGGTCCCTATATAAGCCGTTGTAAGCCGAGGACTATCTGTGTTGCCTTCACACCTCGGAATATGATTTTAAAGACAGGAAAAACAGCTTTGTGTCTGGAAATGTTCACCTTGTGGTTTTTTATTCAAACTGCCAAATACAGCCACACTGAACTAAATCTGCAGAAGCTCTAGCACAGACATGTCAAACACAAGGCCCGGGGGCCGGATCCGGCCCGCGAAGTGGTTTCATGTGGCCCGCGAAGGCATCCTGGAAACAGTGAGGGAACGGCCCCCACTGCCTTGGCCCTGGCCCAGAGACCCTCCTTCTGCCAGAGACCCTCAGATCTGTCCCACTCCTGCCCAGGCCCCCATAGGCACCCTTGATGAGAACGATGTAGAGCTGGCCATGCCCACCCAGTAGGCCATACGCACTCTAACCACGCCCACCCAGTAGGCCATACGCACTCTAGCCACGCCCACCCAGTAGGCCATATGCACTCTAGCCACGCCCACCCAGTAGGCCATACGCACTCTAGCCACGCCCACCCAGTAGGCCACGCCCACCCTGGCCATACCCACCCGCCCCCCCCGAGGGCAACCGCAATGCTGATGCAGCCCTCAATGTAATTGAGTTTGACACCCCTGCTCTAGCAACTTATTAGTAATTTCCCTTTTCTGAAGAATGGGGAGACGGAGTGGAGGGGGGGGGCGGGGAAACATTAGCAGTTCCGGGATTTGTACTAAATTCAGGACTGGGAAGCTGATGAGATGATGGATTTTGTTTTAGTTGTTGTTGTTGTTCTTTGCTTTCTTGTGCTGGTTTTCTGGAAGAGAAGGCTGATTAGTTCATGCTGTTCCCTGCATCTGCTGAGCAAGTGATTGTTCACTAAACCTTTAGACGTTATTGTGTTGAGTAAATACAGTCCTAGCCTTAGGTAATAGAGCATAGAATAAGAGGGTTGGAAGGGACCTTGGAGGTCATCTGGTCCAACTCCCTGCTCAGGTAGGAAACCGGCTTATACCACATCAGACAAATGGCTGTCCAATCTCTTCTTTAAAACCTCCAGTGCTGGAGCACCCACAAACTTCTGGAGTTCGTTCCACTGATTAATTGTTCCCACTGGCAGGAAGTTTCTCCTTAGTTCTAGGTTGCTTCTCTCCTTGATTAGTTTCCATCCGTTGCTTTTTCGCCTGCCTTCAGGTGCTTTGGAGAATAGCTTGACTCCCTCTTCTTTGGGGCAACCCCTGAGATATTGGAAGACTGCTATCATGTCACCCCTCGTCCTTCTCTTCGTTAAACTAGACATGCCCAATTCCAGCAACCATTCCTTATATGTTTTAGCCTCCAGTCCCCTAATCATCTTTGTTGCTCTTCTCTTCACTCTTTCTAGAGTCTCAACATCTTTTTTACATTGTGGCAACCAGGGCTTTTTTTGTCACAGAACGCCCAGAACGGAGTTCCAGCACCTTTTTTGGATGGAACCTTGCAGGGTAGGCAAGTGTGAGTATGACATGTGTGAGTTCCGGCACCTTTTTCTTTTACAAAACAAGCACTGGTGGCAACCAAAATTAGATGCAGCATTCCAAGTGTGGCCTTACCAAGGCATTGTAAAGTGGTACTAATACTTCACATGATCTTGACTCTGTCCCTCTGTTAATGCAGCCTTGGACTGCATTGGCTTTTTTTTGGCAGCTGCAGCACACGGCTGGCTCATATTCAAGTGAAAGCCTTTTGGTGCAACCCCTTGCACAAGCAGGAGACCCTATGCCATTGTGGACAAATGCTTGTCCAGTTGTCTTCTTGAAAACCTCCTGTGATGGAGCATCCACAATTTCCAGAGGGAAGCTGTTCCACTGATTAATTGTTCTCATTGTCAGGAAATTCCTCTTAGTTCCAGGATGGATCTTTCTTTAACTGCTTCTGGAGGCAGGTTGTTCCATTGGTTAATTGTTTTAATGGTCAGGAAGTTTCTCCTTAGTTCTAGGTTGCTTCTCTCCTTGATTAGCTTCCACCCGTTGCTTCTTGTCCAGCCCTCAGGTGCTTTGGAGAATAGCTTGATCCCCTCATCTCTGTGACAACCCCTCATACATATGACTGCTTTGTTGTTGTCGTTTGCTGCAAAGTCGTGTCCGATCCATGGCGACCTCATGGACAATGTTCCTCCAGGCCTTCCTGTCCTCTGCCATCTTCTGGAGTCCATTTAAGCTCACACCTACTGCTTCAGTGACTCCATCCAGCCACCTCATTCTCTGTCATCCCCTTCTTCTCTTGCCCTCCATCTTTCCCAGCATGAGGCTCTTCTCCAGTGAGTCCTTCCTTCTCATTAGGTGGCCAAAGGATTTGAGTTTCCGCTTCAGTATCTGGCCTTCTAAAGAGCAGTCAGGGTTGATCTCCTCTAGGACTGACCGGTTTGATCACCTTGCAGTCCAAGAGACTCGCAGGAGTCTTCTCCAGCACCATAGTTCAAAGGCTTCAGTATGACTGCTATCATATGTATTAATCTAATGTAGCTGTTCCATGAATGCCTTAGCACAAGTTGCTAATGAAGACTTTTGATTCCCTGATGCTCATCAGACAACTGCAAGCTTCAATTCCACTTACTTTCCATTGAAATCAGTCAGATTTGTCACAACCTTTATTTTGCAACTAGCTAATTCTCACTTAGGGACGCGGTGGCTCAGTGGGTTAGAATGCTGAGCTTGTCGATCAGATGGTCGGCAGTTTGGCGGGTCGAATCCTGAGTGCCGTGTAGCAGAGTGAGCGCCTGTTACTCGTCCCAGCTTCTGCCAACCTAGCAGTTCGAAAGCACGTAAAAATGCAAGTAGAAAAATAGGGACCGCTACGGTGGGAAGGTAACAGCGTTCCGTGCGCCTTTGGCGTCTAGTCATGCCGGCCACATGACCACGGAGACGTCCTCGGACAAGCGCTGGCTCTTCGGCTTTGAAACGGAGATGAGCACTGGCCCCTAGAGTTGGAAACGACTAGCACACATTACCTTTAATTCTCACTTATCCTACAAACGTGGCTCCAGCGGCACCTCCTGGCACAGAAATGGGAACACAATTTCCTCCTCATTGAGAGTAAAAAAAGAATAAGAGTTGGAAGGGAATCTGGAGGTCTTCTAGTCCAACCCCCTGCTCAATCCGGAAAGCCTATATCTTTACAGACAAATGGCTGTCCAATCTCTCCTTAAAAACCTCCAGTGGTTAAGAACCCATAGCCTCCAATAATGGAATGTGCGGAAATGAATAGATTAACAATGATAATTAAACATAAGGCAGAGTCAGAGTATTATGAAATTTGGGGAAAAATTTACGAGTGGGTGAAAAAGAGAATAGGCTTAAAAGACACTAATTTAGACGGAAGAAAAATGAGGAGATGAGGGAGACTCAGGTGACACAGTATTGCATAACCGGAGGTAGCATAAAAATTTATAGAAGTATATACCGAGAAGGCCAATATTTATAGAAATATTGATGTAATAGAAAATTAATGTTATCATACCTAATATAAAAAGGTAAAGGTTCCCCCGCACATGCGTGCTAGACGTTTCCAACTCTAGGGGCCGGTGCTCATCTCCGTTTCAAAGCCGAAGAGCTAGCGCTTGTCCGAGGACGTCTCCGTGGTCATGTGGCCGGCATGACTGGACACCAAAGGCGCACGGAACGCTGTTACCTTCCCACCGTAGCGGTCCCTATTTTTCTACTTGCATTTTTACGTGCTTTCGAACTGCTAGGTTGGCAGAAGCTGGGACGAGTAACAGGCGCTCACTCTGTTACGCGGCACTTGGGATTCGACCCACCAAACTGCCGACCTTCTGATCGACAAGCTCAGCGTCCTAACCCACTGAGCCACCGCGTCCCTTTTATCATACCTAATATAGATATTGAAAATCTAAGGAGAGGAGCTGCTCGGACATTACCCCTGAATTGTATCGGAAGAGAAAAGGAAGGGAAGAAAGGAGAGGAGAGAGGGAAGAGAGTAGAGGAGGGGGAAGGAAGTAGGAAGGAGAGGAAAAGAGGAGGAGAAGTGGGGAGAAACGGGAGGGGAGTGGTGAGGGAAAGAGGAGAGGAGAGGAAGAAGAGGGAAGTAGGAAAGAAAGGAGAAAGGGAGAAAGAAAGTAGAGAAGAGGGAAGAGACAGAAGGAGTGTGGATATGGCGAAAGGGGAAATGGACGAGCAGCATCCAAACTTACAAGTATGTATTTATGTACTGCGGTACATGTGTTGATTTGTTTGTGGAAGAAATGGAAAAATAAAAATGAATATAAATGAGATCCCATAGCCTCCAGAGGCAAGCCGTTCCATTGATTAATAATAATAATAATAATATATAAAGTTGGAAGGGACCTTGGAGGTCATCTAGTCCAACCCCCTGCTCAGGCAGGAAACCCTATACCATTTCAGGCAAATGGCTGAATTAATTGTTCTCATACTCAGGAAATTCCTCCTTAATTCCAGGTTGCTTCTCTCCTGGATTGGTTTCCATCCGTTGCTTCTTGTCCTGCCTTCAAGTGTTTGGAGAATAGGTTGACCCCCTCTTTTTTGTAGCAGCCCCTGAGATATTGGAAGACTGCTATCATGTCCCCCCTCGTCCTTCTTTTTTCTAGACTAGCTGTATCCAATTCCTGCAACCGTTCCTTATATGTTTTAGCCTCCAGCCCCTGAATCACCTTTGTTGCCCTTCTCTGCACTCTTTCTAGATCAGGGCTTTTCAACCTGTTCACTCATTGTACTACTTTTAGGATATGGCAACATCCAAGTACCACTAGTTGCCTAGCAAGGTGTCAAAAATGTGATGACCAAAAAAAAAAAAAAGGAAAAAGGTGATGAAGTACAGGTAGTCCTCGACTTACAACAGTTCGCTTAGTGACTGTTGGAAATTACAATGGCACTGAAAAAAGTGCCCCCCAAGCCACATCTGAGCAAGACACCTGCCTGCCCGCCCAGCAGCGCTCTTCGTCCTGTCCGAGGTTTTCATTGTTGTGAGCATTTCTGTTGAGGATTGGCAGCGGGGGTGGGGTAGGGGGTGTTTGGTTTTTATTCCCCCCCCCGATCTGCTGGGTGGTTGCAGCAGGTTTTGGTCACTTCACATGACCCTGGGACACTGTGACCATCATAAATATGAATCAGTTGCCAAGCATCTGAATGTAAATCACAAGACCCTGGAGATGCTGCAACATTCCAGCTGATCGGCACTTCTTCTGGGCTCAGCAGATGTGCCAGGATCAGTGCTGAGCTCCAACTGGAGCCTGGCACTGATCCTGGTGCTTCTGCTGAGCCCTGACAGCCCTGCAGCTCCAGCCGTCTCTCACTCAGGCTTGTGTGGTGCTGCCACCGGTTCAGCTCATTCCCCTCCCCTGCTACCACTTTTCTAGGATGCTCACGTACCACCTGCCAGGTGCCAGTGTACCACAGGTTGAAAAGCCCTGTTCTAGAGTCTTAACACCTTTTTTATATCGTGGCCAGCAGAGAATCCTGCAGCCTTTAAGAGTATGATTGGGCCACCTTCTAAAGCATATTACTCGGGCATTTATTTCATCTACTTTTAAATTGAATTCCACCTAATGTGACCTTCATCTACGTTTAAATGGAACAAAAACCAAATTATCGCTTGCCCATTACATAGTTAATATTTTACCTTTTTCCAGTCCAAAAATAACTTGGGGAAGTTTGACAGAGATGCCACAAAGACTTTTTTTGGATGCTTGTGAGGCTGAAGATAATGTCTCTCCTCCTGATACCAAATCTGTCTTCCCAAAAGTTGGGGATCTACTGTGTTTCCCTGAAAATAAGACCCAGCTGGAAAAGAGGTCCTTAGCATGATTTTTCAGGATGCCCGTAATATAAGCACCACCCCCAAAAATAAGCCCCAGTTAAAATCGTCTGTCAGACAGATGCATTTAGTACCGTATTTTCCCGAAAATAAGACCTAACTGGAAAATAAACCTTAATGCATCTTTAGGAGCAAAAATTAATGTAAGAACTGGTCTTATTTTGGGGGAAACATGATACCAGTTAACTGTAGGATAAAAGAGACAGTTTGGGATCCAGCCTACTCCTTGTCCTAGCAATGTCAATTGGGGTGGGGTGGGGTGGGGTGGAGAAGTAGACGTGATTGACAACTTGCCTCCTTTAGTAACTCAGGCCTTTCAGGATTTAGTCCAGGGCCATCAGTGTAAATCCAGACTGGTAGGAGGATTCTTGCGGGGGTTGGGCTAGAACAGGTGTAGGCCACCTTGTCTCTTTTATGACTCGTGGACTTCAACTCCCAGAATTCCTGAGTCAGCCATGCTGAGGAGAAATGGAGAGGTTTCCATGCTGAGCCATGCAGGCTCAGGAATTCTGGGAGTTGAAGTCCACGAGTCATAAAAGCCAAGGTGGCCTACCCCTGGGCTAGAAAACCTCCAAGGTCCTTTTCTTAATTCTACAACTTGGTTTGACTATACTAATATGGCTTGTGTCGATGCTGCTAACATCAGATGTTCTTGCTTTGACAACACGTGGACAGGCAGCTTTGCTTCTTTAAAACTTGGGTATTACTTTTAGAGTTAGAATTAGTTGATGCTGGGAGGAGGAGGAAGAACGGCTCTCAAGGCTGTTTTGAAATAAGAGAAGATAAGAATTTGGCAGGTTGTTTGACAGGAGGGAAAGCTTACAATTCAAACTAATTGGAGAATGTGATTTATGACGGTTAATTAGAGGGAGGAACTGTGCTTTGATACTGTGAGCTTAGGGGAGGGGAATCCAGATTTCGGCTTGACCACCTACATGCCGAAGCTATGCTCTTTTGATTAAAGACTCCTTAAGGTAAACAATGCCTCGAGGCTCTTTGAAGAATGCCATCGTGTCACAACCTTGACAGTTTCTTTTTATATTTTTATGTTATTAAATTTTTATTACTGAATGTCATCATGTTATGACTCTTGGGCAGAGGGGAAGAACCAGCCCCCAATCTTCCAGGCAGCTTCTGGGGCTGAGAGGGGACTGGAACCTAGATCTCCCCAGTGTCCATACAACTCTATCCAGAATAACAGAATAACAGTGTTGGAAGGGACCTTGGAGGTCTTCTAGTCCAACCCCCTGCTCAACCAGGAGACCCAGACAAGAATGAGAAGGACAGACAAAGCCAAGAAAAGAAGCCATGGATGAAAACTAATCAAATTAAAGTAGGGACTTATCTTAAAGAGGACGGTTTTAAGTTCTGTAATGCAAATCTTGTATTTAATTGTGCTTTAATATGCTTCGCATTTTATTTTTTCCTGCTTTCCCTCCTCGAAAGCCTTTCGAAACAGGACACCAACTCAATCTAATGAATAAACAAAATGAATAGAAATATAAGCCTTTCCTCATGATATTTGCCCAATTTAGGGCTGATTTTTCTCAGCGGAATGCCGAGCTTTGGGAAATACAATTCCCCAGAATCCTCTACAAGATATTATAGATATTGACTTTTTCTAAAGATAAAAATCCCACTGCAAAATTCAGCTATGGTCATGGCCTCCGGAGAGACACCAGAGTCAAGTGTTTGTCCCCACTCCCTTTAATTTCCATCCCAGCAAAATCACGTGGAGGAGGAGGAGGAGGAGGAGGCCAGCAACAACATTGTAATTTAAAATTCAATTTCTGATTCCACCTATATTCACCGGCGCTGCCTCAGAACGAGGATTTCATTAAAAGGTTTAATAGATTTTATGAGAGTTGTCAGCTGCAAAAGAAGGGAACGGAGCAAACGGATTCTCTTTGCTCCTAGAAATTCAGATGGCAGACTGGTAAACAAATTTACCATGGAAATGAAAACAGGAGAAGGGGGGGAATTCTTCCACCCACCCATATATATATATAATCTCGTACAGGAAGGAAATAAACCTCATCTGAATAACTTTAGAAGCGTGGGGTGTGTGTATTCTTTTCCTTCGCTTGTTCATAGGCCTGACACCGCTGGAGTTTTCGGCCATCCAGACAAGACGCTTCACCGGAACAAAGAAGCAGCCAAAATCACTTGGGCAAACTGAACAGTTAAAGCTAAGCTTGGTTAGGGTCGATGTTTATGTGTCTTGGCTGAAGCCAGACCGTTTTGATCGCTGATAATGCAATCGAAACCCAGGAAAGGGTTTCATGCCATAGCCAGGCCAAATGTTTTGTTCGAATGCAGTGTTTGGGCATGCAGAGAACAGGATATGGTGAAAAATTAATGGGCTGGCGGCTAAAACATATGAAGAGCAGTTACAGGAATTGAGTACTGTATGTCTAGTCTAGTGAAAAGAAGGACCAGGGGTGATATGGTAGAACTGTTCCAATATCTCAGGGGCTGCCCCAAAGAAGAGGGAGTCAAGCTATTCTCCAAAGCGCCCGAAGGCAGGACAAGAAGCAACGGATGGAAACTAATCAAGGAGAGAAGCAACCTGGAATTAAGGAGAAACTTCCTGACAGTGAGAACAATTAACCAGTGGAACACCTTGCCTCCAGAAATTGTGGGCGCTCCATCGCTGGAGGTTTTTAAAAAGAGACTGGACAATCACCTGTCTGAGATGGTATAGGGTCTCCTGCTTGAGCAGGGGGTTGGACTAGATGACCTCCAAGGTCCCATCCAACCCTGTTTATTCTATGTGGTGCTAGGACTGCATTTACTCAACATGCTACATCTAAAGTTTAGTGAACAATCACAGAAAGAAAGAAAGAAAGAAAGAAAGAAAAAGAAAGAAAGAAAGAAAGAAAGAAAGAAAG
>NW_027673218.1:0-12443 GCF_964194415.1 Vipera berus
TGTGTGTGTGTGTGTGTGTGTGTGTATGTGTGTGTGTGTGTGTATGTATATATGTGTGTGTGTGTATAGATAGATAGATAGATAGATAGATAGATAGATAGATAGATAGATAGATAGATAGTATCTGATTTTAAATTATTGTAATGTTTTAATGGTTAAGTTTTTATCTGCATTTTCCTGGCAGACCAGTTTTCTGCAGGATTCTTACTGTGCCTTCGTAAGAATTAAGTGGGCTTATAATGTTGCCAAGAACTTCTGCAGAAATCAGTTTGGTTTCCTTCTTTGGTTCAAAATATAGTTTTCATTGTATTGTGAAATCATATGATGATGATTATTATCTTGCTAAGATATGATAACTTAAGTATGTTGTGACAGAAAATTCTTAGATTTTCAGGATTCATATTGTTTTGAATCTAGAATTCAGAACTAAATTTCAGAGTTTAAAAGTAGGGAAATAAAACCATTGGCATATGAGTTTGCCAGAAACATACATGATGCATCAATATGGAAAGTACTTAAAAATTACCTTGCCTCTCACAAATGCTCCCTCTTCTCCAAAATAGACATACAGGCATATTTGTCAGCTATCCAATTCAGGTGGAAGATTTGTTCTGCAGAATGATTCTGGCAATCATTTGATACCTGATCATAAAAGCAAATCACATTTACTGAGACCTCCCAGGAGAAAATGTTCACAGTCTATCCAGCCAAATAAGCAATCCCTGAGATTTTTGTAGTGAACTTATCCAAAATTTGGGAGGGTTTCCATATGAAAATGTATCTGCTTTTACTTTATTTGTATTTAGCAGCTGCTTCTAATTCTACAGCATGAAATAAAACTTTTGAACTTGTGTTCAAAACTTAGTATACAGTGTATTATGTATGTAGAATGCTTAAATAATCCTGTGACAATTAAAAAGCTTCTTTGCAGAGAGTGATTATAGCTAATTTGTGACTCTACTCATGAGGCAAAAAAAGATATAGGACAAAAATAGTGCTTACAATATTGCACATTAACTTTTAGGGAGAAACATTATTAATGAAACAAACTTGAATGTCTGGGTCACCTCAAAATTCTTAAGAGAAATGAACTCACCACTGCTAATAATTAGTGAGATCAGTAATGATGAATACAGGAAATTCTCTACTGTATTCAGAGCTGAGAAAAGTTTTCAAGTATAAACTAATGTGTCTAGAGAACACATATTTTAAACATCTTACAAAACAGAAATGGATTGCTTGAAGATGGTACCCTCTTGATATTCATCATCATACAAATTATGATAACATTGAATTCTCATGATGGCAAAAGAATATCTTGTTTTTCTTTTTTCCTGTAATAAATTTATGATATTTGGAGAAAAGGAAAACTAATGCAGTCACTATTTTCCAGGCTGTTTTCCACAATCATAGAAGGCTGAAATAGTGAATTGAAAGAAGAAGCAACCTCTACCTTTTTATTTTAAAAAAATCTTCTGGGTTTGATTGTTTGTTTGTTTGTTTCTTTGAACTTATTTAGGAACAACAGGAAATGGATATTTAGAAAGGAAAGCACAGCAATGTGTTCCTTTCCAGTCTGGTTCATTTTCATGCATAGGGAGGTCATCTATTTTAAGAGGGTGTATGTGTAGGTCTGAATGTCCAATATGCATTTGTGTATGTTTCTTCAGTACTTTATTTATCTGAAATGAAGATAACATTGAATTTGACATTATCAAAAGAAACCAAGAAAGAATTCCAAGTATGCAGCTTTTTTCAATTTATTAACCTAGAACTGGCAATTCCAGTTGAAACTGATCTTGAACATTGTCTGTCTAATTCAGGGGTGTCAAACTGCTGACCAGCGGGCCAGATGTATCATGCTGAAATATTATATTAATTGAATTAAAGATTACTGATTTAAAATAATTGCAAAATAAAGCTATTTGTGAAATTACTTTATTCCCCACTTTCTTTCTCATGCACACATACTACATGGATATGCAAAATAGAAATGATAGAAAGGTAGAGGAAAAATCATGGCCAAGATGACATGAAGAAACGAAGTTAATGCTTATTCATATACCCCTTTATAAGGTCATTTATATTATATTAGATAATTTTATAATTTTATAATTATGTTAGATCATTTTAGCCTAAAAAATAAAGGGAAGAAGGGAATCTGGGTTTCCCAATTAATTTCTTATAATTAATGGCATTTAAACATCACCACTCTTCCATGCTCCAATCCCATACAAAAAAAATCCAAACATATCTCCACTCAACTGTACTCTGTATAAAAGAAAAACAAAATACATTGTTTGTATATATAGCCTCCCCCACAACCTTATTTATTTCACACTGAGGATTTGTCTGGCTGCAGTTGAAATAATTTTTGTTGGGGTGCAGGGAGGGACAATAAAAAAAACATAAATCCACATTTCCATGCCCAGTTCTGAAACTCAGGAGGCTGGAAGCACAGTAAAGGCAGAATTCCTGCAAATAGGGAAATGAATCAATTACAGGCTCCATAGATTTACATTTTTAAAAAGCTTGTTTTACTGAGGTTTCGCATATACCACAAACAGAGCCAGAATTAATTGGTTCAACACTGAAACACAGGCAATTTTGTGGAATCACAGAACATGGGTTATTTTCATGGATGTGTATATAAAAGAGAAAAAGTAGTTCGGAGTTAGAAAATATCATGAATCTTTCATTCTTGGCCTGATCATTCCCAGCATGATTGATTTTTCAAGTGAGCCAGCTCTCATGACATAACCAAAGTATGACAGCCTCTGTTTGGAGATCTTGGCTTCAAGTGATATTTTTGGAGAGGTTTGGTGTAGGTTCAGTCCCTTTTCAAAGGTGTAAAAATTGATAATGACTGTATCTTATGGTTAAGGCACAATTAATAAACTCTGTGTTTCCACTCTTCCTAGCTAGCTATTGAATGAGATAATACACACATACACGCACTCACTTACTTAGAGAGAGAGAGGGAGAGAAGGGAAGAGAGAGAGGGAGAGGGAGAGACAGAATAATTACCAATTTTTACATCGTTAAAAAAAGAGCTAAACACATGGTTCTGTCCATCCATTCTGACTGTGTGAACTTGCTACTCTCAAAAGTTTACCTTTGGATTACAAAACTGGACATTGCACAGATTTAAGCTTTAGTAAGTGCCAGCAATGACTATTAAGCAAACTGTGACCTTTCTCAACCAGTCTGACTTAGGAATACTTATCCATGCTCTGTCTTGACAACTTTATCTGTTTTACCTTGGACTATTCTTGAAAAATATCTGGAAACTGCAGGCATAATATAATACTGTACCTGTTCTGAAAAAGAACAGTGGTTACCAAATTGCCTGATAGACATAATTTAAAGGCCTCGATGGCTTAGAGCCAGTCATCAGGGACCACTTTTTGCTCTAAGACTCTGCTCTATTACTTATATTAGCAGGTTAGGCCCTTCTGAAGGTTCTCCAGCTGTCAAAAGCTCTGCAATCATGTGTGTGGGAAGGGACTATCTCAGGGTGTCAAACTGCCAGCCCATGGGCCGGACGCGTCACCAGGAAACCACGCCCACCCCATTGCCGGCAATGGAGAAAAAGCTCCGATACGTCGCGCAACGTCATGTGATGTCGCAAGTTTGACATGTCTGGGCTATCTTCTGTGTGACTTCCAAACAACATCTCTAAGGAAGTGTCTGGCTCCCATTTTCCCAATATTTAAGAAAATACTAAAAACATAGCTTTCATATTTCACAGACTAGACAGAGTAGCCATGAAGGCCTTGGAAAAGATATTCAAAGCTACATAGAAAATTTGTATTTCCATCAGCATTTGAAAAGTAATGATTATACCCTTGGCCACTTATAACCCACTTAAACTCTTTCACATTTTTATATCAATTAATTAATTAATCAATCATTTTTTATTTATATACTGCTGAATCCAAACAGACTCATGATATATTCCAACATAATAGAAATTTATATTACTCAGTTTTTTTACATGTACCTTTAATTTTGTAACTGCATGGGAACATTGCATAGCAAGACAAATTAAAAATTATAAATATCTTTAAATAAACCAAAAAATTTCTGCCAGTATATGAAACACCATCAGTCTGTCTTGTTGGATGATCACAACCAGGATGTGAATGGAATCGCACCCTCTGCTGGTGCTAATACAGGTAATCCTTGACTTACAACCACAATTGAGCCCCAACTTTCTGTTGCTAAGACAAACATTTGTTAAGTGAGTTTTGCCCATTTTATGACCTTTCTTGTCACAATTGTTAAGTGAATCACTTCTGTTGTTAAGTTAGTAACACAATGGTTTAGTGAATCTGGTTTCTCCATTGACTTTACTTGTCAGAAGATCGCAAAAAGGGATCACATAAACCCAGGATACTGCAACGGTCATAAATATGAGTCAGTTGCCAAGCATCTTAATTTTGATCACATGACCGTGCGATGCTGCAATGGTCATAAGTGTGAAAAATGGTCATAAGTCACTTTTTTCAGACCTGTTGTAGCTTCAAATGGTTGCTACATCAACTGTTGTAAGTTGAGGACTACCTGTAACCGGAGGGTGTGCTATTCCATTCACATCCTGGTTGCAATCATCCAACAATTCTAATTAATCTGGATTAGAGAGGTTTTTGATACTGTCTACATTCCTTTTGTGGGACGTGGTGGAACAGTGGGTTAGGACACTGAGCTTGTCGATCAGATGGTAGGCAGTTTGGCGGGTCGAATCCCGAGTGCCGCGTAATAGAGTGAGTGCCTGTTACTTGTCCCAGCTTCTGCCAACCTAGCAGTTCGAAAGCACGTAAAAATGCAAGTAGAAAAATAGGGACCACTACAGTGGGAAGGTAACAGCGTTCCATGCGCCTCTGGCGTCTAGTCATGCCGGCCACATGACCACGGAGACGTCCTCGGACAAGTGCTGGCTCTTCGGCTTTGAAACGGAGATGAGCACCAGCCCCTAGAGTTGGAAACGACTAGCACGCATGCGCGGGGGAACCTTTATCTTTACCTTACATTCCTTTTATGATAGGGAACTATCATCATATCATATCAATCAGTAGTTGCTCACTTTTTTTCTATCCTTCCAAGGTAATTTTTTAAAATAAAAAAGGGTAAATGTATGAGAAGAGATGCTGCTATTACTGCTATTGCCTCTATTCTTACTATCTTCACAACTACTAATAGGAGTAAAACACAATATTTTCAGATAGCACTTCTGTTCATCAAATCCTGATGAAAGCCCTCACAATGTAGTAACACAATTTCCAGTGAGCTGTTTTATTAAATAATGAAATCATCTGTGTGCCTATTGTTCTCCAATTCCACACAAAAGGTAAGGAACGTTATTTACCAACTTTATTTCTTTATTTTATTTATTTATTAAATTTTTATACCATCCATCTTTCCTGCGAGGTTAAAGGCTAAGCAAAGAATGTATTATACTAATTTGGCACTGTCTGTTTGTGTCATGCAGGGTGCTGACTTGTTTGTCAGGAATTCAATGGAGACATAGAATCATCCTTTCCAATTGTTTTATTAAGCCTTCAAGGGAGGATGGACTTCAGAAAAAAACTATTTTTTATTTCTTTGTTGCTTTTATGAAGTAAATACATGCCAAAAAAATTGGAGTGATTTGATTGTCACTCTTCAGCCCCTTTTTCTGCTGCCTTCAAAGAAACTAACTTACTTGTATGAAATTATTAGACAGAGGCTGTTTCCACAGGACTGGACTCTGTCCAATTCAGGCCTTTTAGCTTGTCTGGAGTTCATTTTGGTATTCATTCACTCATTCTGGTCTCATTCAAGCATATATATTTAATGTAAAGTCCAAAACTGAAACATACGTTATGAGGCTATAATTATACTTCTTTCTTAATATCAATAAAGTAGAATTCTCTTAATGCAATAAATATGTAGAACTAAAGATATTTTTTGTTTGAATTGCAGTTGAGTGCTTTGGCCCATTGTATTCAAAATCTATTATTGTGAAACAAAATTTCTATGCCTTCTCTAAGAAGGGAAATGATAATAATAGGCTTGTCATTTTGCTCTTCGTTATTTCCAACTGTTTGAACAATAATAAGAATGGAAATCTTGGGGGAAAGAATGCTAACGTGCTAATTAATGAGCAAACTATTTCCCTAAAAAGTCTCCTTCAGAAAAAAATAGACATGTTTGTCAATGGTTTTTAAGCATTTGCTGGAAAAGGTGGATTTTGCCATAAGCAAACAAGGATTTGGTTATTTTATTGTAGTCATTTATTTGTTGACATTGTATAGAAGCAGGAAGGTTTTTTGACAATTACAGTGGCCATCTTATAAAGCAGAATAAACATTATTCAGAAGGAGAAAGAGAGTTGGGGATGGGTAGGGAGGTAGGAAATCAAACTACAGGATCAGAAAAACTAATAAAATGAACATGAATGAAAATATCTTAACATTTTCAGTAACTATCACCAAAAACAAATTGAAACTTGTATCAATGTGGAGATTATATGATGCGTATACTTGCCATGTTCTGTGAGCATAGAAATAAGAAAATAAACTGCAACTTACATGATAAGAAATCAAAAAGTTTTCTGTAAAACCCTTTGGCTTTCCAAATTAAGTATTCATTCACATTACTAAAAATTTAAATGCTGTATGTATTTCTCATAAATTTGGCTCAAAATAATATCTGGTGTAATCTTTGTATGGAAATAATTTATTGGAATCCTGATGCAATAGCCTTTTAATAGAATTTAGAAGCATGTGCCAAGAATGCATTAAAATATCATCATAAGATCATGAAACTGTTTTCTTGTTATTATTGTATGGAATCACTGTGTTTCTTTGTCTAAGGAAATGATAGAAGAAATCTTTGCTGGGGAATGATCATGAAAAGAAACCCCAGGAGTTTAGCACACTATAAAAAGATCTAGAAGGAAGTCATTATGTTGTTGAGGGAATACGATATTTAAGTTGGAGAGTTGTGAAATGTTCTCATTATAGGTCATCTCAGTAATTATCTGACATCTACAGATGGAGTCACTTCTTAATCAAAAGAATGAATCATTACTGATATTGAATCAGTCCAAGATGTTTGAAATAATGAGTCCAGTAACTCAAGTATAAATTTAGAGATAATTTCAGTAACTTCTCTGCTAAAGTTTCAGATTAATAATGAAATATCTTATTACTTTTCAGGGTAATTATAAGAAAATGGTCATGTGAGTATGAACTAAATTTGCCCCAATGTGATCAGCATGTTAAGACCTAAATTTTAAAGATAGCCTCCAATGTTTACTATGCTAGTGTTGGTGATTTAATTACTATTTCTGCTGCAACACAATATCACATTCTCCAGAGGACACTAAAAGAAGGCATGTCACTGTTTTTAAGGATTGGCAAGTTATAATATGTTATGTTCTTCCATTCATTTGCTTGTAATTCTACCACATAAGTATTTAGACTTTGGATAAGTCTGCATCCTATAAATTACTTGGAGCAAACATCAGAGCTAAATATTTTATTTTAGTCATTATATTGAGTCTAGTTTTGAAACAAAAAGTTATCTTGGGTAATGCCATATTGAAACCTGCATTGATTTTTTTTTTAATTTTTCTACTTCATTTAAGAATGGTTTAGAATATTTTTCAAAACTGTTATTATGTGCTTATTTATTAGTGTGACAAAATGAACAATGCTGATATTTTCTGTTACATCTATTAGTCTTTAGCTTCCATGAATAATTATGATTTGTAATATTGTGGAGATTATCTTTCCATGGAATTTGATTGAAACATGGAAAGCCAAGATACTTTTCTGCCTGCCTTACTTTAAGGAGCCTCATGTACATTCTTTATCCATTTTGTAACCAAGGATTATGCAAGAAATTCAGAATTTCACCATTTTTCATCTTCTCTGTAGAGAAAATAATAAGATATGCTCTTCTATGCTCCAGACAATAATTCCTAGGATTCTGGATCATTAGCCATAGGTTAATAATTATGAGAGTTTAGCCTTCAACATATGAAACAGCAGGTTGGGAAAGTCTAATTTAATATAAATTTAGATAAATTACCAGCATCCATTGTTTGCAGGATGTCAAGTTGCTGGTTTGGAAAAAGCCTTTATCTGAGAAACATGAAGAGCTTCTAGATTAAATGGGCCAATGATCTGATCCAGGGCTCATCAAAACATATGGACACAATTTCTTCAAGGACAATTGTATATGAAAAGTCAGATTTTTTTATTTTGATTTTTTTGCAGTAGCTATAGTTGTTTTCATTATGTCAAGGCTGCAATTACTCAGAAAGAGAATAATTTGGGAGGGGGTTCTGAATATAACAAAACTTTTGAGGCTAAACAGAAGCTGTCTCATTTCATGACACTAGTTTGTTGTCCATTAAGAATGAAGTAGGGAATCTCTTCCAACAAATATAGCATAGCAACATAGAGACAACAATAAAGCAAACTAAGACTAAGATAGCCTTTATTGTCATTTTTACTGTGGGCACAATGGCACACATCAAAAATGAAATTTAGTTGCTCACTCTCAAAGTGAAATAAATACATGACACAAACCTAAAACATATTATATACAACATATGTATAGAACCACACCCCTACATCACAAATAAATATTAAATACTGTCCATCTTGAATATATAACAGAAGAGGAAGCCTGAGAGTTCACAAGGTTAATGTTGTATGGAATGAAACTATGGCTGAATCTGGATGTTCTGCTACAGAAACCACGAAGCCTCCTTCCAGAGGGTAACAAGGAAAACAGGTCATGAAGAGGATGAGTAGTGTCCCAGATAATCTTACGAACCCTGTTCAAACAACGCTTCTGTGCTATGACCTGGATGGGAGGGAGGGAACTGCCAATGATCTTTTTGACCATCCTCACCACCGTCTTCCTGTCTGAAGCAGTAATGCTTCCAAACCAGACTGTGATGCTATGTGACAGGATGCACTCGCTTGTCCCCCTGGATAAAGTGGTAAGGATAGAAGGAAGATGTGCTTTTCTCATGCAATGCAGAAAATGTAGGCTCTACTGTGCCTGCTTTACCAGTTTCTCACCAGTTTCTCACCAGTTTACCAAGCCAGCCTACACGTTAACTGCACACCCAGGAATTTGATGTTGGTAACCCTCTCCACAGGTGAATCATTAATGCACAGAGAAGTGTGGCTGTGCCTGCCCTTTCTGAAATCGACAATGATCTCTTTAGTTTTTCTCATATTTAAAACTAGGCTGTTTTCCTTACAACAGTTCACCAACGCCTTAACCTCCTTGCGTTAAGCTTCCACATTGTCATCATGAATAAGGCCCAGTACTGTTGTATCATCTGCAAACTTCACAATATGGTTGGTGGCAAACCTAGCACAACAGTCATGAGTCAACAGGGTGATCAGCAGTGGACTTAGGACACAGCCCTGAGGAGAACCTGTGCTCAAGAAAATGGTGTTAAAGGTATTTGTTCCAGCTTGCACATATTGGGGCCTGTTGGTAAGAAAATCAAGAATCCAGTTGCACATAGGAGTGTTTAAGCCTAAAAGGCCCAGTTTGTCTACTAGATGCTGGTAGTTTGTCTATTAGATGAATTTGCATAAGCAAGGAATTCTGTGGAAAAATTAGGAAGACAACTCTTAAGGAATTAAATCTTTACTCCTTCTTTCATAAAAAAAAACATCAAAGACTTTTTGCTCAAAATAACTTTGCTTCTATTATTTTGTTTATCTCTTTCATCCAATTAACATGCTTGAGGTTTGTTCCCAAATTCCACCTTAACACTTTAAGTGAAGCATAACATGATAAATTCTAGCATATGTATATAACTTTATATAATGTATATAACTTTAGAGCCAGTTTTGTCTAGTAGTTAAGGCACTGGGCAAGAAAAGAAGAGGCTGTGAGTCCCACCTTAGGGATGAAAGCCAGCTGGGTGACCTTGGGCCAGTCACTGTCTCTCAGCCAAACCCACCCATAGGGATGTTGTTGTGGGGAAAAGAGGAGAAGGAAGATGTATTAGGTACTGTATGTTCACAACCTTTAGTTACTTATAAAGTAATAAAGGCGGGATAACTGTATGTTCACAACCTTTAGTTACTTATAAAGTAATAAAGGCGGGATAAAAATCTAATGAATAAATAACATTGTACCAATCCATTAAAACTCCCTTTTATGACTCTGTAATACCTTAATTTGAGGTAAAGTTGGGGCAACTGGATGGAGCTGAGCATTTACTGGCTGGATGCCCTTCCTGATACTATGCGGGATTTGCAGCAGATATTTTTTCTTCACACTGAACTCTCACACTTCTGAGTGGGAGGCTAGCATCTTTACCACTAGGCCACTACACCACTCATTGTACCATTTTTGTTTAATAATTAATGTAATAAACTAGAATTGGCTACAATCACACATTATACCATTAAATCATGATTATTACTCAACTATAACCATGATTATAGAACATGCTAATAAAAATATACTTTTATTATTTTTCCCTCTTCACTAATATCTCACAAACTTGAATGCAGTCAAGCCCTCCCTTACAATCAAGACAATTAATTTTCAACATCAAATCAAGACATACAATTTTCTTCTTTTTACTTTATAATTAAAGTCCATAAGAAAGTCCATAATTAGTTAGAATGAGAAGTCACTTTCATTGGCACTTGGCAGAGAAATTACCTTATTAATAATAAAGCATAAACCACTGGCCTCTTTTTTGTGGCTCTTAGACTTTGCATGTAGCCAAGTAATATTCTAGCAATATTACCTAAAATTTCATATGTAAGACATTATTCACAGTATGTTTCCCGTTATTTTGTATAACATTATTCTTTGTGAAAATACTGTTTTGGCCTCAAGAGAAATATTGCAATTGAATGCAAAGCAATATAGCTTTGGAATTAGGCCATGATATTAAAAATGAATTTATATATTTTAAATTAGTTTGGCCATCAAGACAAGAGAGACATGATTTAAAAAAATAATAATTAGAAAAATTGAGTGAGAATACATGGATGAAGGAATTGTGGCTGCAATCTTATAACCCATCACCTGGGAGAAAGACATATTCAACTCCCTTTACTTCTAATTAGATGTGTTCAGGATTTCACTGCACTTAATATAAATTAATATAAAGAGAGCAGTGCTATTTTTAGCCAAAAGCATTAGAAAATGTTTCTTCATGTGGTATTATGTTATTCAAAAGTAGAAAAAAAGTAGAAAAACCACTATTTCTGCATTTAAAGGAATTTATATATTATAGTTTAGTGTAGTAAAGGGGGAAAAAGATATATAATACAACTCTCTGGTAGCTCCCCACAGACTATATGTTAGGCCTAGGGAAAGAGATTTAACATAACCATCTGTCTCCTAGCTGCTGTGGAAACCTTTAAGGTCACTTTGATGTTAGATCATGATAGTTCAACTCTGAGTTTGGACTATTATATCAGAATGAGTCCCTATAGGAAAGCTCAGGGAATATAGTGGACATATCCTATAGAGATCTGGGGGAAGCTCTAGAGATAGCAGAGATTAATTCATTCTCACTTAAACGAATAAGAATGGCTATAGAAGAGGGTAGCAAAACTACTGTTGTTTCTTTTTGAGGGTGTGTGTGTCCAATAACAGAATCACTAGCTCAAAATTTTCATCTGAGGATTGATGTATCAGAATCAGCTGCATAGATGCCAAAGAAGTAATTTTTCACTTCCTATACCCATTTCCTTGCATAGTGTAAGGCATCACAATTACAATTAATAATAATGTTAAAGGCAGTAATGACTATTATCAAAAGTGTTCAACCCCTAAAGAATTATACTACCACCTTCTGAAATCATATATGGTACACAAAAATTGGATGTAATTATCATGTGAGTATATATATCTCTCTATCTCTATCTCTATCTCTATCTCTATCTCTATCTCTATCTCTATCTCTATCTCTATCTCTATCTCTATCTCTCTATATCTCTATCTCTATCTCTATCTCTATCTCTATCTCTATCTCTATCTCTATCTCTATCTCTATCTCTATCTCTATCTCTATCTCTATCTCTATCTCTATCTCTATCTCTATCTATATCTATATCTATATCTATATCTATATCTATATCTATATCTATATCTATATCTATATCTATATCTATATCTATCTATATATCTATCTCCCCTTCATGGATTACTGCCTTGTCGTGGCGAAGGGGCTTGCGTAATTCAATGAAGCTATGAGCTATGCCGTGCAGGGCCACCCAAGACGGACAGGTCATAGCAGAGAGTTCTGACAAAACGTGATCCACTGGAGAAGGAAATGGCAACCCACTCCAGTATCTTTGCCATGAAAACCCTATGGACAGTACCAAAAGGCAAAACGATATGACGCTGGAAGATGAGCCCCTCAGGTCAGGCCAATGGTGTTCAAGTGGTGC
>NW_027673216.1:0-11546 GCF_964194415.1 Vipera berus
CAGGTGCTAAATGCAGTGCATGCAATCTTTTGTTTACTGACCATTCAAAAGTTACAACGGCACTGAAAAAAGTGACTTATGACAGTGTCCATGGGTCCCTGTCACTTTTTGCAAGCTTCTGACAAGCAAAATCAACGGGGAAGCCCAATTCATTTCACAATCATGTTACTAACTTAACAACTGCAGTGATTCACTTAACTGTAGCAAGAAAGGTCATAAAATGTGACAAAACTCATTTAACAACGCAACAGATATTTTGGGCTCAACAATGGTGATAAATCAAGGACTGTCAGTCTCAGAGGAGTTTGTATTTTGTATGTTGATATTTAATTACTTAAAACTTTAAGTCATTAGTGTTAGTCTTATCTCTGGAATTTTTTAGATGTCCATGATCGTAAGTGATCACAGAACTTTTTCTAAATATTGTTGGGTACATCTTTCTACCATGAAAAAGATAGCTGAAGAGAGACAGTTTCGCCTTTATAAATCTAGATATTCATAAAGACAGGAATTTTTAGTTCTGCCATTTTCAAATCTAATTACACCCAACCTAATTGTGCAATATATGGCTGTAGGCACTTCTGTTCAATTTCCAGGTGCACAGCCATTCCATCAAGTAGCGATGACAAGCAGCCTCTTTTAATTTCAACTGAATCTTGTAAGTGGAGTGCCATTAAATTTCATTCTGCAGTTTTTAAATGTTTCCCTAAAGTAAGATATTTTACCTGAACTAAATGCATTTAAAATTTTAAAGAAACACCCTGATACAGCCCATCTTCTAGTTAAGTAGACTATCAGAGAGGTAGTTCTCAACTTACAAGTACTATTGACTACAATTACAAATTTTCTGCTGCTAAGGGAGAAAGTTGAATCACTACAGTTACATTAGTACAAGCAGTCCTTGACCGTTGAAAGTTGCATTGCTGAAAAAAGTGACATAGCCATTTTTCCCACTTACAAGAGTTGCAGCATCTCCATGGTCACATGATCAGAATTCGGATACTTGGCAACTAGTCCACAACTGTGGCAAGAAAGGCTGTAAAATGGGGCCAAATTTACTTAACAGCTTTCTTAGTTAGCAACAAAAAAAACAACTGGGGCTCAATTGTAGTTGCAAGTCGAGGACTACCTGTAAAATGTTACGTGAAACTGACTTCTCCATTAACTTTGACGTCCGAAGGTTGCAAAATAGGATCACGTGATCCCGGGACACTGCAACCGTCATAAATATGCACCAGTTGCCAAAGACCCAAATTCTGATCACGTGACGATGGGAATGCTGCAATAGTCATAAGTGTGAAAAACAGTCATAAGTTACTTTTTCCAGTCCTGTTCTTAACTTTGAAGGGTCACCAAACAAACGGTTGTTAAGGCCTCCCCGTATAGATTAAGTAAACAAGAGGCTTATAGCACTTTTAAAGAAATAGCACAATTCACGCATCTGAGGTTGACTTAATACACTTGTTAATACTTAAGGTGCCACGAAACCTTGTTTTCTCGCAAAAGGCTAACATAGCTCTCTGCTTCTCAAAATCAATACCTTAGAGTTGTTTTTATACAATTATTTTTCCTTATAGCAGGATAATTTGAAGCTGGAGGTGGAACTCAAAGGAGATCAGGCAAGACAACTTTAATTTCCCCCTAGGGCGGGGTGGGCTTAATATCTAATTAAACAGCGAAGAAATAGAGGAGTCCCTGATTTCTCCCCTCCACAAAACATTCCTTTGATTAGAAAAAAACGAGTCTGTACACATTTCACTTCTTTTAAAGTTTCACCTATCTTTCTGAGAAACAAAATAAAACTAAGACTGTCTCCAAGTAACAGGAGTGCTCAGTGGGAGCTGCTGTTTAAGAAAAGTGGCTGGAATTAAGCTTGCAGAGAAATCCTAAAGGAAAAATGACTCCCACGGTGGATTTTTTTAAAAAAAATTCCTCAGACTACTGTGTCCATGGGGAACATGAAGGGCGAAGGCTAAGTGTAAAGATACTTAAGAGTCTAATTATTTCTGTTCATTCAACTATCAGCCAGTTGTTCATTAAACCTTTTATCTAATCATCGTGGCAAACTTGACATGAATTCATTTTAAAGGTGAGGTGGTGTTCTGTTTCAACGAAAGGAGTGTGGAACAACAGTTTTAATGTGGGAATTGCTTATCTGCATTTACAGAATTTAACCATCCTTAAGCAACCAATATCTAAACAGCCCGAAGTTTTTAAGAACTTATTTTAAAGAAATATTTAAACAGTGCGCCTGGAAGCAGTCTAACAGATAAATCTCATGCACCCCCCCCAAAAAAAATTATACCCATGCAACACTGCTAAAAGAAACCCCACCACCCTCTGTAGCGATTTTGCATTAAAAAAATAGTTTGATGCTGTAAATTTAAAGATACAGGAAGTTTTTAGGCTCCTATCCTGTATCAGAGCCTGGGTAGCAGAAGAAATAGATGCAGTTTGATCTAGTGATTAAGACACCAGGCTAGAAACCAGCAGACTGGGAGTTCTAGTCCCACCTTGGGCATGCAACCTGCCTGGGTGACTTTAGAGCCAATCACTAGGAGACTGTGAGTTCTAGTTCCACCTTAGGCATGCAACCTGCCTGGGTGACTTTAGAGCCAATCACTAGGAGACTGTGAGTTCTAGTTCCACCTTAGGCATGCAAGCTGGTTGGGTGACTTTAGAGCCAATCACTAGGAGACTGTGAGTTCTAGTCCTACCTTAGGCATGCAAGCTGGTTGGGTGACTTTAGAGCCAATCACTAGGAGACTGTGAGTTCTAGTCCCACCTTAGGCATGCAAGCTGGTTGGGTGATTTTAGAGCCAATCACTAGGAGACTGTGAATTCTAGTCCTGTTTTAGGCAAGAAAGCCAGCTGAGTGAGTTTGTACCAGTCACATTCTCAGCCTAACACGCTTCACAGGGTTCTTGTTGTGGGGAAGACAGGAGGAGGAGGAGGAGGAAGCACAAAGTAAGTTTGCTGCCTCGAGTTATTTATAAAAGAAAGGAGAAAGGTGGGATTAAGAAAAATCTAAAAGCGACTCAAGCTCAGCATACATAGCTCGGACAACCTCAGTGTGCAGAGCAAATCTACTTTACAGCAAAGAAATTACATGTTAACCAAAAGTTCGAACTTACAAAGTGAGAAGAGAACAACAACAAAAAGATAACCTTGGCCATTTCAAGTGAAAAGTGATTAGGAAGCAGGTTTTTAGAGAAACCTTTGGCCAAGAAAAAAGGAGTGGCCTCTCAATCAAAGTGCCCATGTTCCCTCACAGCAATCATTATATCTTCAAATCAAAAGTCCTAAGCAACAAGGAAGAAAAATATCCAAAGGATCAGTTTCTGGAAGTTTCTTAAGAACCTCCCCAGACCACATCCGCTTGATACCAGCATTGCTTTTAATATTAGCAGATTAAACCTGCACTCAAACCCGTCACAGCAATGACGGGTAGTTGCAACCATTCACTTAGTGATCGTTCAAAGTTAAAACAGCATTGGGGGGAAAAAGTGACATGACCATTTTTCACACTTACGACCAGTGCTGCATTCCCCCCCCCCGTGGTCATGTGATCAAAATTAAGACTCTTGGCAACTGGCCGTATTTATGACGGTTGCAGTGTCGTGGCGGTCATGTGATCACCGTGTGCATCCTCCTGACGAACAAAGTCAATGGGGAAGCCGGATTCACTTAACAACCGTGTTACTAACTTAACAACTGCAATGCAATGCTTAACAACTGTGTCGAGAAAGGTCGCAAAATGGGGCAAAACTCACTGAACATCTGTCTCACTTAGCAACAGAAATTTACTGTGGACAACAATTGTAACAATGAGTTGCTGTTTTGTTGTTGTTGTTGTTGTTTTTATAGGATTTGTAAAAGTTGTTTAATTTATTTCTATACCCAGAGTTGGAAGGACCTCTTTTGATTTCAGATTAAGATAGAAGAGAACGGAGAAGTTACTGATAAAAATAGTAGAACAGGGGTGTCAAACTGCCGGCCTGCAGACCGGACGCGTCACACGGAACCCGCGCCCACCCCATTGCCGGCAATGGCAAAACAGTCCTGATACTTTGCGCGTGACGTCACGTGATGTCGCGAGTTTGACATGTGTCTCTTAGAAAATCTAAGTAATTCTCTCCTGTTTTCGGCTATTAATATCCTCATTTCATTCCAATTTTTTGCATTTGTTGTATAAAGACCATATAGGAGCCGTGACCAGGGGGGCTTTTGCCCAGGTTCGCCTGGTGCGCCAGTTGCGTCCCTATCTGGACCGAGACGCCCTACGCACAGTTACTCATGCGCTTGTGACCTCCCGTTTGGACTACTGTAACGCTCTCTACATGGGGCTGCCCTTGAAGACCACTCGGAGGCTTCAACTGGTGCAGAATGCGGCCGCGCGAGTTGTAATGGGGGTTTCCCGATACTCCCATGTAACACCTCTACTCCGTGAGCTGCATTGGCTTCCGGTTGCCCTCCGGGTGAAATTCAAGGTGCTGGTTATCACCTATAAAGCCCTACATGGCCTGGGTCCGGGATATCTGAGGGAACACCTGCTGCCGGCATCAAATGCCCTTCGCCCAGTGCGCTCCCACAGGGAGGGTCTGCTCAGGGTCCCGCCGGTAAGAGACTGCCGGCGGGTGACACCCAGGGATAGGGCCTTCTCGGTGGGAGCGCCTGCCCTCTGGAACCAGCTGCCGGTGGAGCTGAGAACTGCCCCCGACCTTCGATCATTCCGCCGGGGCCTGAAGACCTGGCTCTTCGAGCTCTCGGGCCCAGACTGAGGAGGAATTTTTAATTTGGGGTTCTTTTTAACTGACTACAGGGTTAATTTAATATTTTTTAATTTGGTTTTTAATTTTTGTATTTTGGATTTTTAATTCCCTGTAAACCGCCCTGAGTCCTCAGGGAATAGGGCGGTATATAAATATAACTACCGTATATACTTGAGTATAAGCCGACTCGAGTATAAGCCGAGACCCCCAATTTCACCCCCAAAAACTGGAAAAAGTTATTGACTCGAGTATAAGCCGATCCGCCGTTCTGCAAGCCTCTGCCGCCAGCAGAGGCTCGATCCGCCATTTTGCAAGCCTGAATACACAGGAATACCCTGTGTGGCCGCGGCTCGTCGGCAGGTCTCCGTTCCTCCTGCCGACCTTTGGGGAGGTTTGGGCGCCTCCCCAAACCTCCCCAAACGTCGGCAGGTCTCCGTTCCTCCTGCCGACCTTTGGGGAGGTTTGGGCGCCTCCCCAAACCTCGGCAGGTCTCCGTTCCTCCTGCCGACCTTTGGGGAGGTTTGGGCGCCTCCCCAAACCTCTGCAGGTCTCCGTTCCTCCGCGCAGACCTGCCGACCTTTGGGGAGGTTTGGGCGCCTCCCCAAACCTCGGCAGGTCTCCGTTCCTCCTGCCGACCTTTGGGGAGGTTTGGGCGCCTCCCCAAACCTCCCCAAACCTCGGCAGGTCTCCGTTCCTCCTGCCGACCTTTGGGGAGGTTTGGGCGCCTCCCCAAACCTCGGCAGGTCTCCGTTCCTCCTGCCGACCTTTGGGGAGGTTTGGGCGCCTCCCCAAACCTCGGCAGGTCTCTGTTCCTCCTGCCGACCTTTGGGGAGGTTTGGGCGCCTCCCCAAACCTCCCCAAACCTCGGCAGGTCTCCGTTCCTCCTGCCGACCTTTGGGGAGGTTTGAGCGCCTCCCCAAACCTCCCCAAACCTCGACAGGTCTCCGTTCCTCCTGCCGACCTTTGGGGAGGTTTGGGCGCCTCCCCAAACCTCGGCAGGTCTCCGTTCCTCCGCGCAGACCTGCCGACCTTTGGGGAGGTTTGGGCGCCTCCCCAAACGTCCCCAAACCTCGGCAGGTCTCCGTTCCTGTTTGGGGAGGTTTGGGCGCCTCCCCAAACCTCCCCAAACCTCGGCAGGTCTCCGTTCCTCCGCGCAGACCTGCCGACGTTTGGGGAGGTTTGGGCGCCTCCCCAAACCTCCCCAAACCTCGGCAGGTCTCCGTTCCTGTTTGGGGAGGTTTGGGCGCCTCCCCAAACCTCCCCAAACCTCGGCAGGTCTCCGTTCCTCCGCGCAGACCTGCCGACCTTTGGGGAGGTTTGGGCGCCTCCCCAAACCTCCCCAAACCTCGGCAGGTCTCCGTTCCTGTTTGGGGAGGTTTGGGCGCCTCCCCAAACCTCGGCAGGTCTCCGTTCCTCCGCGCAGACCTGCCGACGTTTGGGGAGGTTTGGGGAGGCGCCCAAACCTCCCCAAAGGTCGGCAGGAAGAACGGAGACCTGCCGAGGTTTGGGGAGGTTTGGGGAGGCGCCCAAACCTCCCCAAAGGTCGGCAGGTCTGCGCGGAGGAACGGAGACCTGCCGAGGTTTGGGGAGGTTTGGGGAGGCGCCCAAACCTCCCCAAACAGGAACGGAGACCTGCCGAGGTTTGGGGAGGTTTGGGGAGGCGCCCAAACCTCCCCAAACGTCGGCAGGTCTGCGCGGAGGAACGGAGACCTGCCGAGGTTTGGGGAGGCGCCCAAACCTCCCCAAACAGGAACGGAGACCTGCCGAGGTTTGGGGAGGTTTGGGGAGGCGCCCAAACCTCCCCAAAGGTCGGCAGGTCTGCGCGGAGGAACGGAGACCTGCCGAGGTTTGGGGAGGTTTGGGGAGGCGCCCAAACCTCCCCAAACAGGAACGGAGACCTGCCGAGGTTTGGGGACGTTTGGGGAGGCGCCCAAACCTCCCCAAACGTCGGCAGGTCTGCGCGGAGGAACGGAGACCTGCCGAGGTTTGGGGAGGTTTGGGGAGGCGCCCAAACCTCCCCAAACAGGAACGGAGACCTGCCGAGGTTTGGGGACGTTTGGGGAGGCGCCCAAACCTCCCCAAAGGTCGGCAGGTCTGCGCGGAGGAACGGAGACCTGCCGAGGTTTGGGGAGGTTTGGGGAGGCGCCCAAACCTCCCCAAAGGTCGGCAGGAGGAACGGAGACCTGCCGAGGTTTGGGGAGGTTTGGGGAGGCGCCCAAACCTCCCCAAAGGTAGGCAGGAGGAACGGAGACCTGCCGAGGTTTGGGGAGGTTTGGGGAGGCGCCCAAACCTCCCCAAACAGGAACGGAGACCTGCCGAGGTTTGGGGAGGTTTGGGGAGGCGCCCAAACCTCCCCAAACAGGAACGGAGACCTGCCGAGGTTTGGGGAGGTTTGGGGAGGCGCCCAAACCTCCCCAAACGTCGGCAGGTCTGCGCGGAGGAACGGAGACCTGCCGAGGTTTGGGGAGGTTTGGGGAGGCGCCCAAACCTCCCCAAACAGGAACGGAGACCTGCCGAGGTTTGGGGAGGTTTGGGGAGGCGCCCAAACCTCCCCAAACGTCGGCAGGTCTGCGCGGAGGAACGGAGACCTGCCGAGGTTTGGGGAGGTTTGGGGAGGCGCCCAAACCTCCCCAAACAGGAACGGAGACCTGCCGAGGTTTGGGGACGTTTGGGGAGGCGCCCAAAACTCCCCAAAGGTCGGCAGGTCTGCGCGGAGGAACGGAGACCTGCCGAGGTTTGGGGAGGTTTGGGGAGGCGCCCAAACCTCCCCAAAGGTCGGCAGGAGGAACGGAGACCTGCCGAGGTTTGGGGAGGTTTGGGGAGGCGCCCAAACCTCCCCAAAGGTCGGCAGGAGGAACGGAGACCTGCCGAGGTTTGGGGAGACGCCCAAACCTCCCCAAAGGTCGGCAGGAGGAACGGAGACCTGGGGAGGTTTGGGGAGGCGCCCAAACCTCCCCAAAGGTCGGCAGGAGGAACGGAGACCTGGGGAGGTTTGGGGAGGCGCCCAAACCTCCCCAAAGGTCGGCAGGAGGAACGGAGACCTGCCGAGGTTTGGGGAGGCGCCCAAACCTCCCCAAAGGTCGGCAGGAGGAACGGAGACCTGCCGAGGTTTGGGGAGGCGCCCAAACCTCCCCAAAGGTCGGCAGGAGGAACGGAGACCTGCCGAGGTTTGGGGAGGTTTGGGGAGGCGCCCAAACCTCCCCAAAGGTCGGCAGGAGGAACGGAGACCTGCCGAGGTTTGGGGAGGCGCCCAAACCTCCCCAAACGTCGGCAGGTCTGCGCGGAGGAACGGAGACCTGCCGAGGTTTGGGGAGGCGCCCAAACCTCCCCAAACGTCGGCAAGTCTCCGTTCCTCCGCGCCCTGCCTGCCTGCTTCTTTCCGCTGCGGAAAGAAGCAGGCAGGCAAGGCGCGGAGTTTGGGGAGGTGCGCGCGCACCTCCCCAAACCTCCCCAAACTTCGGCAGGTCTCGGACGGCGGTGGCTTGGGAGAGGTGCGGGCGATCCCGGAAGCACCAAAGCCTCGGCCGCGCACAAGTCCTCGGTAAGTTTTTTTGTTGACTGGAGTATAAGCCGAAGTGGAATTTTTCAGCCCAAAAAGTGGGCTGAAAAATTCGGCTTATACTCAAGTATATACGGTAAATAAATAAAATAAATAAATAAATAAAGATGAAGGGAGCAAAAAGACTAATTAAAGCAGATGCTGAGTTGGAATGCTCTTTTGGTCCTTTTATGCCTGTTGCCTTCACTCAGAGCTATAATATACCTGCTGTTTTCCATTACACTGCATTCCAGGTTAAAAGGCAGAACTATCTAAGATAGAATCTGAACTGTAGTTTAAGTGAATTCCACTTCAGCATGGTCCAATAAATGTCCTTGCTTTCTGAAAATGGCTGGCCCCTTGTGCAGTTGGCATTCTAGCTTTATTTGCTTTTCTTCAGAACTGCAATTGCAACAGACCATTATTTGAATGCTGCTATGGGTTATCTAGCCATCTCTGCAAAAGCAGATTCCTTTACCATCATCTGAATATGTAAGGCAAAGGTAGCTTCAAATGGTACTCTTAAAATTAAGACAATGATTCTGCAAAAACCTCACCTTTTTAAGCTGGGCGCATGGTTAATTCTGTAGAATTCAGAATCACGGGATGTAAACACGGCCCTCCAATTTGATTGGTTTCAAAGGCCTAAAGGAAAAGGTATTAAATTGCCATGATAGCTATAACCTCAGGGGTCCTAATTCATATTAAAGGCATTTTACTGAGGAATATGGATAAGCGGGTGAAATTATGTTTTACTTTTTTGTATGGCTACCTCTCTGAAACATGAGATGTCTGTGGATTCAGCACGCTAGTTGAGATGGATCTCTGTTATGAGCAAATGATGCTCTTCTCTGGCTAATAATAATAATAATAATAATAATAATAATAATAAAGTTGGAAGGGGCCTTGGAGGTCATCTAGTCCAACCCCCTGCTCAGGCAGGAAACCCTATACCATTTCAGACAAATGGTTGTCCAGTCTCTTCTTAAAAACTTCCAGTGTTGGAGCATTCACCACTTCTGGAGGCTGGTTGTTCCACTGGTTAATTGTTCTATGTACAGATAATCCTCTACCTATAACTATTCATTTAATGACCGTTCAAAGTTACAGTGACTTACGACCAACCTCTGCACTTGTTACAGCATTCCCATGTCATGTGAGCAAAATTCAGGGGCTTGGCAACCAACATCTAGTTATGATGGTTGGCAGCATCCTGGGGTCATGTGATCACTATTTGCGACCTTCCCAGCCAGCTTCCAAGAAGCAAAGTCAGTGGGGAAATCTGAGTTTACTTAACGACCGCATGATTCATTTAACTACTATTACTTTTTATGACCATAAAACTGGGCATGAGTCGCTTAACAACCATCTTGCTTATCAACAGAAATTCCTGTTCCCAATCTTGGTTGTAAGTCGAGGACTATCTGTCCCTTTAGACTCCTCATATATTTTGCTTACTGTGTCAGCCCAGATTCTTTCATCTGTTAACTTCCAAACTATGAATAAATATAAACTATTTTTAAAGAACTCTGCATAGTTATCTCCCTGGCAATGCTAGGTGCTTAACATCTTTGGTACCTATAAAATCATTCATTTTAATTTTAATTTTAAAAAATCTCTTCTTACTCAGTGCACTGAGTGTTTCTATACCAGAGACAAATTCTTTGTGTGTCTAACCACACTTGACCAAATAAAATATTCTATTCTTGTTCCTATTCCTATTCTTCTTAAAATAGAGAGCCCATTTAATCAATACTTTACTTGTGAAAAAACCTTAAGCCATCTAAAACTAGGGGAAAAAACCAAAAGTAATTTCAGAAATGAAATTACATAAAACAACTATTATACACAAACAGCACTTAACCCTGCCAAATTAAACTATACTGAAGAATGCCACGTGAAAATTAGTTAAGAATTCATTGTGAAGAAAATCATAACTATATATTTCTTTGCCAGGTTAATATCAGTGCAGGCTATAACTGAATTTTCATAAAACACCATAATTGGCATTATTAACATATTCTGATGAAATAAAAATTGTGCATGCATTATTATTATTTTTAATATTGAGCAAGAGAACTCATAGACAAAACCTGCTTCATATTTCTCACAGTGAGCATTTTGCCATACCCACACAAAAAACCTCTTAGGAACTCATCCTAAAATACTGAAGAAACATCAGGAACTAACAGCCAATGAACTTTCAGCAACGTAGATAGAGTTCATGCTTGCACAATTTACAGTAAGAATTATGGTAACCTCTAACAAAATAATTAGCAGAATAACAAAATAACAGAGATGGAAGGGACCTTGGAGAACTTCTAGTCCAGGGGTCAGCAACCTGAAACAGTGAAAGAGCCACTCGAGACCAATTCCCTCACAAAAGGAAAAACTGGGAGCCACAAAAAATATGCAAGATATGCAAGGCGAGATATGCACCTACCCTGCATATCTGAATTGATTGGTTGAACTTTTTTAGTCCCACTTTTTTTTTTGGACTGCACGTGGCAGAGGACCGGGAGCCGCAAGAGATGGCTGAAAGAGCCGCATACGGCTCCGGAGCCGCGGGTTGCAGACCTGTGTTCTAGTCCAACCCCACTGCTCGAGCAGGAAACCCTATATACCATTTCAGACAAATGGTTGTCCAATCTCTTTTTAAAAACCTCCAGCGTTGGAGCATTCACAGCTTCTGGAGGCACTGAATGAAATAAATGAATGAATTTCCGTCAGGAACATTCTAAAGGTATGCAGAACATCCCGTTTTCCAAATACAAAGAACTCCACAAATTACTTTTTGCATTTTCCCAAAGAAAAATGCAGTGAACAGATGCAAGAATCCATAAACTCAATTTACAATGACATTAAAACAAAGCCAATGAAGGTCACACCTGGCGGACAGCGGAAGACAAGTAAGTTCCTATGTTCCTAAATTTAAAAGTAATAGAGATACAGTTATATTTTCTCAGTTAAATCATAAAACTGTGAATAAGCCCTCAAATTCCTGTGGACCTGCAGCCAATTCTAATGAAAAGTTCAATCACATTATGACCTTTTCCATTTATTTTTGAATGGACTCATATAGCTACGTGCCATTACTGTCATGATTCCAAAAAGTATTTTAATAAAAGACGTTTGCATGGCATTTATTTGCATCACTTCTCAGAACTGTAACTCTTGAGATGACAGCGTCCAAGGAAAGGATACAAAAGCAACTCTGCCTTGACTGATACCAGCAC
>NW_027673215.1:0-11451 GCF_964194415.1 Vipera berus
GATCAGAACAGAATAGAGCTGGAAGGGACCTTGGAGGTCTTCTAGTCCAGCCCCCTGCTCAAGCAGGAGAGCCTATACCATCTCAGACAAATGACTGTCCAGTCTCTTCTTAAAAATCTCCGGTGATGGAGCGCCCACGATTTCTGGTGGCAAGCTGTTCCACTGGTTAATTGTCCTCACTATTAGGAAATTTCTCCTTAGTTCCAGGTTGGTTCTCTCCTTGATCAGTTTCCATCATTTCTTGTCCTGCCCTCTGGTGCCTTGGAGAATAACGTGACCCCCTCCTCTTCTTTGTGGCAGCCCCTCAGATACTGGAACGCTGCTATCATGTCTCCCCTATTTCTTCTTTTCTTTAGACTAGCCAAACCCAAGTCCCGCAGCCGTTCTTCGTATGTTTTGGTCTCCAGGCCTTGGATCTTCTTAGTTGCTCTTCTCTGAACTTTTTCCAAACTCTCAACATCTTTTTTGTGATAAGGTGACCAAAATTGGCTGCCGTATTCCAGGTGTGGCCTCACCAGGGTTTTACAAAGAGGTACTGTTAAAGAATTTGTTGTGCAGAGGTCTCCTTGTGCTACCAAAGAGTTGCACAGACAAGGAAGGGTACTGAGAGCAGCAAGAGTCACACAGTAAACACAAGAGTACACTGAGTTGTAAAAGCAAAAAGTAGTTTACTTTTGAGGTAGTGTAAGAATAAAAAATGCACAGTCAAAAATAAACAGTCCAGGTAGCAATCCAAAATACAAAGACTTCTTACCGGTCCAGAGGTCAATACACAGTTCAGGTAACAGAGCAAAAACAGTAATAGTAGAGAGCAGTGAATTCAGAGAGAGAGAGAAGCTACGTTCCTAGCTTCCTCTTATGGCCATGACAACACTTACACACCCATTGGCCAATTAACATCTTAAAGACATAACATCATGGTTAATATATTTTCAACGCAACATTGTAGGCTAACACCATATGCCTAACAGGTACTAATCCTTCTCGTGTTCTTGATTCTATGCCTCTGTTTATGCAACCCCGGATTGTGTTAGCTTTTTTGGCTGTTGCTGCACACGGCTGGCTCACGGTCAAGGGATTTCAATTCCCATCCAGTCAGAGCTGATGAAGCTTCTGGGATGAGAAGCGAAATCTCTTCAAAGAAAAACAAGAAAGGCCAGTTGCCTTTCGGAAAAGCATCTCCGGGACAACCGGGACCTGGATCGATTGAGCATCTCCACAGACCTCTTCTGATGGCCGCGTCTATCACTTCTTTCTTGCAGGGGCCGGAACAGATGCCAACGTCTCCATGATCGTTTGGGGAGAGCACGGGGACAGTGGGACCTTGGCTTTGAAGGAGTCCCACAAGTCCAACAAATTTGAGAGGAACCAGCTGGATGTCTTCCATTTTCCTGACATCTTCAGCCTCGGGGATCTCTGCAAAGTGCGTATCTGGCACGACAACAAAGGTAAAGTCAACAGTTATGCTTAATTTTAAGGGACAACTTCTGAAAATTCCAGGGTAACCCTCAAAAAGGGTTTTAAAAACAAAGGGGGCACCCTGTGATCAGAAATCATGGATGCACCATCCCTGGAAGATGGAGGGCTGGACTAGATTCCTCTAAGGTCCCTTCCGGATCTGTTCTGTTCTGTTCCGTTCCGTTCTGTTCCGTTCTATTCTATATTCCAATATCTATTCTATTCTGTTCCATTCCATTCCATATTTTCTCTTCTCTTCTCTTCTCTTCTCTTCTCTTCTCTTCTCTTCTCTTCTCTTCTCTTCTCTTCTCTTCTCTTCTCTTCTCTTCCATTCCTTTCCATTCCATTCCATTCCATTCCATATTTTCTATTCTATTCTATTCTATTCTGTTCTGTTCTGTTCTGTTCTGTTCTATTCCATTCCATTCCATTCCATTCCATTCCATTCCATTCTATTCCATTCTATTCCATTCTATTCTATTCTATTCTATTCTATTCTATTCTATTCTATTCTATTCTATTCTATTCTATTCTATTCTATTCTATTCTATTCTATTCTATTTCTATTCTATTCCATTCCATTCCTTCTCTTCTCTTTCTATATTTATATTCTATTTTCAATTCTATTCTATTCTATTCACTTTCTATAATTCTATTCTATTCTATTCTATTCTATTCTATTCTATTCTATTCTATTCTATTCTATTCTATTCTATTCTATTCTATTCTATTCCATCCCATAATTCTATTCTATTCTCTTTCTATAATTCTATTCTATTCCATATATTCTATTCTATTCTATTCTATTCTATTCTATTCTATTCTATTCTATTCTATTCTATTCTATTCTATTCTATTCTATTCTATTCCATTCCATTCCATTCCATTCCATTCCATTCCATTCCATTCCATTCTATTCTATTCTATTCTATTCTATTCTATTCTATTCTATTCTCTTTTGAAGAAGAGACCGGACAGCCATTTGTCTGAAATGGTATAGCGTTTCCTGCCTGAGCAGGGGGTTGAAGACCTCCAAGGCCCCTTCCAACATCATCATCATCATCATTATGTCTACCTGTACCCAAATCCTTGGAAGATGCCAGAATAAGGGATAAAATATTATGGGACAATGATGTCTTAACCCTGTCTCAATTATGGGCTGATGTTGAGATAAGGGCAATGTTATGGAACAGTGATGGTTACATGCAAGATGTGGGGATTCAGCCACAGCGGTGTTAAAAGGAAGACTTCCTGGAGACTTCCTAGGAAATTCCTAAAGTTGCTGAGGTTGAGAATCACTGCTCTGTTCAGTGAGGGATTCGAACCGAAGCAGTATTGAGTGACAGCTGTCTACCATCTGATTGAAGACTTTGAATGAAATGTTGGCGAACACGTCTCTTGGGAATAGATTCTATAGTCCAGCTCCTCACACCGTAACCCACATTTTTTTTAACATTCAGTCAAAACCTCTTTCCTGTAATCCATTATTCTGTATCCTGCATTCTGGGGTGACCAAGTTTAGACCTTGCAAACACATTACCCGTTATTCTGCTATTCTATTCAATTCTTTCCAAGTCTTTTCAATCAATCTAACAGAATAGAGCTGGAAGGGACCTGGGAGGTCTTCTAGTCCAACCCCTTGCTCAAGCAACCATTCCAGACAAATGGCTGTCCAATGTCTTCTTGAAAACCTCCAGTGTTGGAGCACCCACAACTTCTGGAGGCAACTTCTGTTCCACTGGTGAATTGTCCTCCCTGTCAGGAAGTTTCTCCTTAATTCCAGGTCGCTTCTCTCCTTGATTAGCCTCCATGCATTGTTTCTTGTCTTGCCTTCCGGTTCTTTGGAGAATAGTTTGACCCCCTCCTCTTCCTCGTGGCAGCCCCTCAAATACTTGAATACTGCTATCGTGTCACCCCCTAGTCCTTCTTTTCTCTAGACTGGCCAAACTCAACTCCTGCAACCCTTCTTCACATGTTTGAACCTCCATGCCCTTAATTTCATAGGATTGCATTTTTTTAGGGCCCTAGCTGTCTCTTTTGTCCAGTTTTGAACCTGATCTAGTTTTTCTGGCACCCAGAATGAGACACAGTAGGGGGGGGAAGTAAAAAAAAAAGAGGATATATTTCTTCCCGTACTTTGCAAATCATTTCCGTTAAATCTTAAAATTGCGTTTCGTTCTTTCTTTTTTTTAGCCACGCCATATGTCTCTTTTGTTGTTGTTGTTGTTCAAAATTTGGTAAACAAATATCTTTTCCACATCTTTTTCACAAGTTCTTTTGCCCTGCCAGAAATTCTTTCACTCGATATAACCTGTGCATTTGCGCTGACTTTTCCGAAGTGAAGATTTTTGCATTTGTCTCCGGTAAATTTAATCCTGTCATTATTATTCCTTCTGTTCCCTGGTTGATTTATTTCGATGTTTCAAGGCATTTGCTGTCCCTCCCAGGTTTTGTGTCCTCTACAGATTTGAGGAGGGTGTCTTCCACCTTCTCATTCACTTCATTAATCAAAAGATTAAAAAGTTCAGGATCCAGAACTGGGCTGCGTGCCCCTTCACTTGATGAGCAGACCCTGAGTAGAGTCATTAAGCCAGCAAGCTAGCAATTAATTGCAGACCTCACAAGTCTTGCTGTCAAGCCAACATATGTCTCTGTGTTGAATGTGATTCCAGCTTCTGCTCTGCCCATAGCTCATTATTATAGAATAACAGAGTTGGAAAGGACCTTGGAGGTCATCTAGTCCAACCCCCTGCTCAGACAAATGGCTGTCCAGTCTCTTCTTAAAAACTTCCAGTGTTAGGAAAGGAAGGAAGGAAGGAAGGAAGGAAGGAAGGAAGGAAGGAAGGAAGGAAGGGAGGGAGGGAGGGAGGGAGGGAGGGAGGAGTGGTGGGATTTAAATATGTGAACAGCCAGTTCTCTGCATGGATGCCACTTCCGAAAGTCCATTCTGGGCCTGGGCAACAAAAAAAATTAGCTACCAGAAGGAAGAATAACAGAGTTGGAAGGGACCTTGGAGGTCATCTAGTCCAACCCCCTGCTCAGGAAGAAAACCTTATACCATTTCAGACAAATGGCTGTCCAGTCTCTTCTTAAAAACTTCCAGTGTTGGAGCACCCACAGTTTCTGGAGGCAGGTTGTTCCACTGGTTAATTAATTGTTCTCACTGTCAGGAAATTTCTCCTTAGTTCTAGGTTGCTTCTCTCATTGACAACAACAACAACAACAAACAATAATAATAATAATTGGAACGGACCTTGGAGGTCATCTAGTCCAACCCCCTTCTCAGGCAGGAAACACATAGTAGTAATCACATTGCCAATACAGTCCTGGGTTGCATAAACAGAGGCATAGAATCAATATCACGCGAAGTATTAGTACCGCTTTATAAAACCCTAATGAGGCCACACCTAGAATTCTGTTCACCGTATCACAAAAAAGATGTTGAGACCTTGGGAAAAATTCAGAGAAGAGCAACTAAGATGATCAATGGCCTGGAGACCGAAACGTACAAACAACGGCTGCGGGACTTGGGTTTGGCTAGTCTAAAGAAAAGAAGAAATAGGGGTGACATAGCAGTTATTCCAGTATCTGAGGGGCAGCCACAAAGAAGAGGGTGGGGGGGGTCACGTTATTCTCCAAAGCACCAGAGGGCAGGATGAGAAAACAATGGCTGGAAAGTGGTCAAGGAGAGAAGCAACCTGGAATTAAGGAGAAACTTCCTGACAGTGAGGAAAATCAACCAGTGGAACACCTTGCCACCAGAAATCATGGGCGCCCCATCAATGGAGGTTTTTAAGAAGAGGCTAGACAGTCACCTGTCTGAGATGGTATAGGTTCTCCTGCTTGAGTGGGGGGCTGCACTAGAAGACCTCCAAAGGTCGCTTCCAGCTCCTATTCCAGACATGTCAAACACAAGGCCCGGCGGCCAGATCAGGCCCGCGAAGTGGTTTCATGCGGCCCACGAAGCCATCCTGGAAAGAGTGAGGGAACGGCCCCCGCTGCCTTGGCCCTGGCCCAGAGACCCTCCTTCTGCCAGAGACCCCCAGATCTGTCCCACTCCCGCCCGGGCCCCCATAGGCACCCTTGATGCGAACGATGTAGAGCTGGCCACGCCCACCCAGTAGGCCATACGCACTCTAGCCACGCCCACCCAGTAGGCCACACCCACCCAGGCCATACCCACCCAGCCCCCTGAGGGCAACCGCAATGCTGATGCGGCCCTCAATGAAATTGAGTTTGACACCCCTGACCTACTCTATTCTGTTCTGTTCTGTTCTGTTCTGTTCTTCCAAAGCAATAAGATTTTTGTCCTCTAACAGGAATCGCACCTGGCTGGCATCTGGAATATATTGACATTGAAGACACTCTGGTCGACAAAACTTTCCGTTTCCAGTGTGACTGCTGGCTTGCCAAGGGTGAAGCTGATGGGCAGATTATACGGGAACTGGCTTGTGCAAATAATGACATTTTGGAATTGAAAGAACGTACCAGTAAGTTGAACAACAAGCAACAAAAACCACATGCACAGGTACAGTATAGCTCAGGGGTGTCAAACTGCTGGCCAGGGGGCCGGATGTGTCACGTGGAAGCCCAGCTCCAGCAACGGGGGAAAAGTCACGAGACGTCACACCACATCATGTGACGCAATGAGTTTGAGACCCCTGGTATAGATGGTACCTTGCTCAATAGTTGCAACTGCGAGAGGGATCTCGGAGTCCTAGTGGGCAATCCCTTAAACAGGAGCCAGCCGTGTGCGGCAGCTGCCAAAAACACCAGCGCAATCCTAAACTGCATTAACAGAGGGACAGAATCGAGATCACGTGAAGAGTTAATACCACTTTACAAGGCCTTGGTAAGGCCACACTTGGAATCCCGCATCCAGTTTTGGTCACCACGATGTAAAAAAGGTGCTGAGACTCTAGAAAGAGTGCAGAGAAGAGCAACAAAGATGATCAGGGGACTGGAGGCTAAAACATACAAAGAACAGAATTGGGTATGTCTAATTCAGTGAAGGGAAGGATAAGGGGTGACATGATAGCAGTGCTCAATATTTCAGGGGCTGCCCCAAAGAAGAGGGAGTCAAGCTATTCTCCAAAGCACCTGAAGGCAGGACAATCAACAATGGATGGAAACTAATCAACAACAGCAACCTAGAGTATAGAAACTTCCTAACAGTCAGGAGAATCAACCAGTGGAACAGCTTGCCACCAGAAGTTGTGGGTGCTCCATCCCTTTTAAGAAGGGATTGGACAGCCATTTGTCTGAAGTGGTATAAGGCTTTCCTGTCCTGAGCAGGGGGTTGGACTAGATGACCTCCAAGGTCCCTTCCAACTCTGTTATTCTGGGAGGAATGAGATGAGATGTCACTGAAAAATGGCTTTTTCAGCTTATAGCCTCTCCTTAAACATTAAAGTTCTGAGGCCATATTCCTGTCACTTCTACGAGCAGACACGTGGGTACAAATGGGATAAATGAGACAATGACACTGACTCTCCTTGTCATAAATGTCACGAGCACTGTCTTCTGGACGGCGGCGCTAAAAAATGAAAAAGAGCGTTTTTCTGTGCATGGTCAGCTAATCTAATCTAATCTTATGAAGGCCTAAAGGGGGGGAAAATACAGTTGTCTTAATCTTACTTTTAGAGAGTCAGAGAAGTCAGCTGAATAAATCTCGCGAATGCGGTTCAATAGATTGATCCGTTGCCATGTGTTTTTAAAGCTTTAAATTTCATATATGCATGGAGATCAGGCATCCACATGTCCATCTAGGCCTGTCCAGCATGAATGTTGGCTAAATGAAGGCGACTCAAGCTGCTGAAGCTGACGATTTTAACCATCCACTCTGCACCGGTGCAGCACTTCTGGAAACAAACAGGGCATCATAAGGGGAAGGAAGTTAAGAAGCTGTTGTAAGCGGAGAGTAACTAATGATCCCCTAGGGTTGCACTTAGAAGCACAGATTGATAGAATAGTTCTCCCGGGTTTTCTTGCTTTTGAGGGGAAAGGTGCCCCAGTCCAACCGTCTGGCGACATCAAGGATCAAAACTAGGGCTCTTGTTGACAAAGCAGAAGAACAGAATAACAGAATTGGAACAATTCTCGGAAGACCTTAAATGTAATCACCTGCTCAAACAGGAGACCCAATACAATTTCAGACAAATGACCTTCCAATGTTTTCTTAAAAATAGACTAGACTAGACTAGACTAGACTAGACTAGACTAGACTAGACTAGACTAGACTAGAATAGAATAGAATAGAATAGAATAGAATAGAATAGAATAGAATAGAATAGAATAGAATAGAATAGAATAGAATAGAATAGAATAGATCTGGAAGGGACCTTGGAGGTCTTCTAGTCCAGCCCCCTGCTCAAGCAGGAGAACCTATACCATCTCAGACAAGTGACTGTCTAGTTTCTTCTTAAAAACCTCCAGGCAGGTCATGATTTCTGGTGGCAGGCTGTTCCACTGGTTGATTGTCCTCACTGTCAGGAAGTTTCTCCTTAGTTCCAGGTTGCTTCTCTCTTTGATCAGTTTCCAACCGTTGTTTCCTGTCCTGCCCTCTGGTGCTTCGGGGAATAGCTTGACCCCCTCCTTGTCTTTGGGGCAGCCCCTCAGATACTGGAACGCTGCTGTCATGTCTCCCCTGTTTCTTCTTTTCTTTGGACTAGCCCAGGGGTCGGCAACCTTGAACACTCAAAGAGCCACTTGGACCCGTTGCCCAGAGGAAAGAAAACACTGGAAGCCACAAAACTCTCTCGCGCACACGCGTGCACAAGGGGGAGGAGCTTGATTGAAGAGTTTAATTAAAAAGAAATAGAGGCTGCTGTGCATGAGTTCTCTCTCTCTCTCTCTCTCTCTCTCTCTCTCTCTCTCTCTCTCTCTCTCCGATCTTCTGCTCACCTGGCACGTTGGCTTCACGCTGTTCTCCGACAAGCTGACACACATTCTTACTAGGCTGGCTCTCCTGCCCTTGGTCTGCCAGTCCTCTTCCCCCACTCTGTGTGTGTGTGTGTGTGTGTGTGTGTGTGTGTGTGTGTGTGTGTGTGAGAGAGAGAGAGAGAGAGAGAGAGAGAGTGCTGTTGCTTTCTGCTTCCTGCGGAGATGCAGCAAAGGCAGGAGCTCCGCCCAATAAGCTTGTCAGCTTGTCAGAGAACAGCATGAAGCCGCTCTCTTTTTTACACACACACAAACACACACACACACAGAGCAAACTGGGAGCTGCAGGAGAAGGCTGAAAGAGCCGCATGAGGCTCCAGAGCCGCAGGTTGCTGACCCGTGGACGAGCCAAACCCAAGTCCTGCAGCCGTTCTTCGTACGTTTTGGTCTCCAGGCCTTGGATCGTCAAGATGCTCCTGAACTAGGAACCATGGCGTGGGAAAAGCTAAACTAGGATGCTCAGCCTGAACTTTGTGCTCTCTCTTAACTTTCAAGCTTATGAGATCCTCACCATCACCAGTGACAAGGAGGAGGCAGAGAGCAAGGAAAACGTATCCATTATTTTTGAAGGCAAACGAGGCCGTTCTAAGGAGTTCGTCCTGGAGAACTCCTCCAGGAAGAGAAGATTTTTAAGGTAGGTTATTATAACACCATAATTATAACGGCCTGAACTGTTCCTTCCTTATAAAATGGAATGATTATAATCAGCAAACTTTGGGCTGATTAAAAGATTGCCCTTAATGAATGCGTTGATCAGCAGACTCTATTGCTCATTTAAAAAAAATAATTACTGTATGTGTAACTATATATCGTTATAAGATTCATTCATTGTGGGCCACAGTAGGGAATGCCTTTGCTAAACAGACGTATCTTAATTCTCTAATCTCCAAATAAATAAATTCCTTTCTTTTCCTTTAAAAGAATTGGGATGTTTATATGTGCAACATGATGTGTGTTAATTAATTGATTAAAATGTTTCTCATCAGTGCTCAGAGAACCTACATTAGCTTGGTGACCTGTCCATTCAGAAATGCTGGCTTGCTTGTGAGCACAATTATAGCTATGCCTTTAAATAAGAAAGAAGTCAGGAAACCTTTCAGACAAATTAGAAAATATGGTTTTCATCTGGCATGAAATAAATTAATATTATATGTGGGTAAATCCTTCCTGGAACATTCTAGGGATGATTTAAAGATATAAGGCTATATACTGTAAATTTGTGCTAGACAGTTTTTGAGCTTTAAAACTATTTATTTATTTGTGTCTCTCTCTGTGTGTGTGTGTGTGTGTCTCTGTGTGTGTGTTTACGGTATGTTTGTGTTTGTATGTATGTATGAGAGAGAGTAATTGGCTCAAAGTTGGCTTTTATGCCTGAGGCAGGACTAGAACTCACTGTCTCCTGGTGATTGGCCCAAGGTCACCCAGGTGAATTTTGTGCCTGAGGCTGAACTAGAACTCTCAGTCACCTGGTGATTGGCCCAAAGTCACCCAGCTGGCTTTCGTGCCTAAGGCGGGACTAGAACTCACCGTCTCCTGGTGATTGGCCCAAAGTCACCCAGCTGGCTTTCATGCCTAAGGCGGGACTGGAACTCACTATCTCCTGGTGATTGGCTCAAAGTAACCCAGATGGCTTTCATGCCTAAGGTGGGACTAGAACCCACAGGGCGAGTTCTAGCAGGGTGCTTTAACCACTAGGCAAAACTGGCTGTATTGTATGTTGCATTAATATTGCAACCATGTACATTGCAATTAGTGATTGCTGGTCTGTTCATTAATACTTAAAGCTTTATCTGTGTTGGGGGGGGAATGCAATCTGCAGAGGAGCATCAGATGTATTCCAGTTTTCTTCAAAAAACGTTGATGATATTGCCGCCATCTCTGTTGGTCACTGTCCAAAAGATGGGAAAAGACTGAAGGCAAAACCAGACACATATTGGCATGTTCAGGAAATTGTCATTACGGAGATGGAACTTGGCAACAAGTAAGTGCCTCATAATGAAAAGATGCATGAATGTCATAGACAAGGTGTGGGGAACTATGGCCCCTTTGTGACTCGTGGACTTCAACTCCCAGAATTCCTGAGTCAGCATGGGGGATCTATGGCCCCTTCGTGACTCGTGGACTTCAACTCCCAGAATTCATGAGCCAGCATGGGGAAACAATGGCCCCCTCATGACTTGTGAACTTCAACTCCCATAATTCCTGAGCCAGCATGGGGGATCTATGGCCCCTTTGTGACTCGTGGACTTCAACTCCCAGAATTCATGAGCCAGCATGGGGAAACAATGGCCCCCTCATGACTTGTGAACTTCAACTCCCAGAATTCCTGAGCCAGCATGGGGGAACTATGGCCCCTTTGTGACTCGTGGACTTCAACTCCCAGAATTCCTGAGCCAGCATGGGGGAACTATGGCCCCTTCCTGACTCGTGGACTTCAACTCCCAGAATTCCTGAGCCAGCATGGGGGAACTATGGCCCCTTCCTGACTCGTGGACTTCAACTCCCAGAATTCCTGAGCCAGCATGGGGAAACAATGCCCCCCTCATGACTTGTAAACTTCATTCTCCCAGAATTCCTGAGCCAGTATGGGGGAACTAAGTTCCCCTCATGAGTTGTGGACTTCAACTCCCAGAATTCCTGAGCCAGCATGAGTGGCTGAGGAATTCTGGGAGTTGAAGTCCACAAGTCATAAAAGGGCCAAGGTTCCCCAACCCCGTCATAGACAATCAGTCACAGGCATCTTGGCTTGTGGTGCTCAAAGGTTTGTGATCCTGACTGCTGTACCGACAGTCCTCGGCTTGCAACAATTCACTTAGTGATCATTCAAAGTCACAAGGGCGCTGAAAAAAAGGGACTTACCGGTAGGCCGTTTTTCACCCTTACAGCCATTGCAGCATCCCCCGTGGTCATGTGATCAAAATCCAGAGGCTTGGCAACTGACTCGTCTCGATGATGGTTGCACTGTCCCGTGTGTGTGTGTGTGTGTGTGTGTGTGTGTGTGTGTGTGACGTGATTCCCTTTTACGACCTTCGGACAAGCAAAGTCGATGGGGAA
>NW_027673214.1:0-11246 GCF_964194415.1 Vipera berus
TGATTATGAGAGCAGCAATTTAGAAAGGATAAAGGGCAATAAACTGGGAAAGTTGGTGATTATTTAACCTGCTCCTGTCAAACAGATTTATTCTTTGGCCATTAAATTACCAAAAGAGGCATAATTTAAACATAGCATATTGCTCCTTTTTCAGCTGTGACTGGCACCGTACAAAGTCTTCAATAGGCAGATGAGGTCAAAAGCCTTAGTTTAATCAATAAAGCAAAATTAGACATTTATTTTGTAATCCTCTTGCCTTTTCTGTGTGATCTTAGGTCCCTCTGCCTCTTCTGAATCCAATTTGTACGATCTGACAGTTCTTGGGCCATTATCTTGGTGAAGTCTGGATTTCAAAACCAGACTTTATCCTATTAAAAGTACCTTCAAAAAAGAAATTAGGTGAAGCAAGAAAAGGAACCTGAATATCAAATTGTTACCCCGAGTTAGAGTAAGTATATATGTGCTAAAGGTCTGGAAGAAATAATTCCATCATTGTGTGTCTAAATCTATGGACTCATTGTAGATCTGTCTTTCATGAGTGCTCAGAAACTTCAAAAAACTTCAGAAGTTGAAGAAAAAAATGATACGCTGCTTCATGAATGGACATGCAGGTGGGTGACACGAACTCCCCCTTTTAATATTCCTTGATTGAATTGATATATACCATAATTTGGTTTGTTTGGGTACATGAAGGCTATTGCTAAGCACATTGATTTGTGCTTAGATTGTAAGCCGCCCTGAGTCTTCGGAAAAGGGCGGGATATAAATGGGATTAAAATAAAATAAAATAAATAATAATGTCTACTAATAATGATAATTATCTAACATGCTTAAAAAGATACCTTTTCTTCTTGTAAGATCATGATCAAACAAGAGATTCTATTTAGTGTTGTAACATGTATCTTTCCTTTATAATGTATCGACTTTCTTCACATACCCCATAAACTGTGGAATTGTTTCCCCCTTCCCCCCCCCCACCAGAGATTTGTCATAACCTACAACTGTGTGTTTTATTTTAACTATGTTTCTACTATCGGGGCTAAGATGATTTGGAGTAAATCCCCTCCCTTAATTTCTTTATCATTTGCCTTAATACGACTGGCAGATTCATTATTCACGAACTGGTTGTTCTTCCATTTAATCTTCCAAAGAAAATGGAGATTCAGTCAGAAGATTCCCCCATTCACATTTTGGGAGATGGAAGTTAAGACAGCAAGTGTCAGTGGTATTTTCAATGAAAAGTTTCTGCAGTACATTAAAACTTCTAGCAGGAAAACGTTAGGTTGATAATAGAAATGAGCAACAAACATTCATTCATTAGGAAACATACTGGATTCCTTCCCAACAAACTTTCCATGTTATCTGTCTTTGGAACATTCAGGGCTTTTTCAGTATTACCAGTGATTCATTCTTCTAGCTGCAGAAGTTCAGAAGTGTTTGCAATTCACTTCTCTTCCTTTTTCTAAACCAGGGGTAGGCAGCCTTGGCTCTTTTATGACTCATGGACTTCAACTCCCAGAATTCTGGGAGTTGGTCCACGAGTCATAAAAGAGGCAAGGTTGCCTACCCCTGTTTCTAAACAAAAATCCCAGTAGAAGATTTGGCCCATTTACTACATCTTGCTTGGTAGTGCACATTTCTAGTTTTGTTTGTTATTAAAAACTGGTTAACAAATAAAACCTCTACACTCTGATATTAGTGCATAGCTTCATTTTCCCAGTTTAAGTATCGTAGCCACAGTAGTAAAGATCCTATACTGCATAAGAGGTCGTGCTTCTTTGCAACTACTTTAGTAATCAACTTTGCCTCGATCTTTGCAGCCCAGGACACCTCACCTGCCTTCTTTCCTCTGCCTGTTCGCCGTGGATACCCTCTGCTTGTCGGAGGGGCAGCGGCGACGACCCCACCAGATGGAGATCCTTTTTACGACCATCTGCTGACCGACACCGTTCTTTGGTGGCGAGGAGCCTCCTTCTTCTCCCGGATGGTGGTTGCAGATTGTGGGCCTGGTCATCGGCCCCGGCGGACATGTTAGTGAATTCCAGGACCCAACATGACTGCTGGGATCACTTCTTTCCGCCGTTGAAGGATGGCTTGGACTGGTGGATGGACATTGGGGAGAGAATGTTTTGTTCTCCCCCCCCCCAGACTGGCGGTGCGGGCTGGCGTTGTGAGGATTGACAGAGGCCTGGCCTGCCTGTTCCTTACTTCTTTTGTTGACAGGCAGGCATTACGGCTAGCTCCATACCTGATGGGAACTAAGATCCCCCTATGGATAATCCAGTGTGGACGGGACCGAACCGTGGTGGGAGGACGGTTCTGGACTGGTCAGCGACCACCTCACTGGTGTGGGAGACCAGTTGGGGTGGGCCTGGCTTGGGACTCCCCTTTTCTCTCTCTGTTCCAGTTAGACTCCTCAGCCGGAGTGAGAGGACGGCTGAGGTTGTCCCTTGGAACTCCATCTCGGGTGAGAGCTGAGATGGCTTTGCAGATTGAGAGATATGCCCACTGGACCTGTTCTTTTTCCATCTTCGTACCATCAATGAACAATCCTTTGGCCATATTTTCAACATCGGCCCCAAGAGACTAATTGAGTGCTATATGATCCATCGTTATTCCGAAGCGGACTTGTATGCCCTTAGGGCGGTTCCTGCCTCATGGGCGCGACCTGTCGCCTGTTTTCATACTCCCCTTAATGACGGGCCCAAGCCTTGGGACTCCGAGAGGTGGTTGGGCTTGGATAGGGGCCTCGAGTTAAGACGCGCTAAGAGGCCCCTGATCAGATTTTTAGCCGGTTATTTTAGGAGGTTAGGGAGGGGGAGGGAGGGGGGGCTGGGGAGGGAACTTGTAACCAGCACTCAGTCTGGTCCTGTTAGAGGTCCTGGTGGGACGGGGTTGGGGGAGGTGGCTGCTGGCGCTGGGAATGTGGGGGTGGGGTATCGAATCCCCACGGCGATAGGGTATGGCAGCAGGTGTTTGCGAGGAGGGTCATATCAACATCTGGGATCGCGCCCCCGCTATCTTCAAGCGGTGGCGCGCTCCGACCCTCCGGTTAGCACCCTCTTACCAGGGGATGAGGGTGATCAGGCCCCTGAGCTCAGGCTGGTCTATTTTAACGCTAGATCCGTAGTTAATAAAGCTCCCCTCATCCGTGATCGGATCGAGGAGGAATGTGCGGATCTAGCGTGCATCACGGAAACCTGGCTGGGCTCGGAGGGAGGGGTGCCTCTCACCGAGTTATGCCCGCCGGGTTTCCGGGTGCTGCACCAGCCACGGGCTCAGGGCAGGGGTGGTGGGGTGGCAGTGGTTATTCGGGAGACATTGTGTCCCCGGGAGGCCACCATTGTCCAGATGGCCGGGAGTGAGACCCTCCTCTTGAGGTGTGGTCCTCGGGTTCAGTTGGGCTTGTTGCTTACATACCTGGCGCCCAGCTGTGTAGCAACAGCCCTGCCCGAGCTGCTCGACACCCTCTCAGGGTTGGCGGTGGAGTTCCCCAGGCTCGTAGTCCTGGGTGACTTCAACCTGCCATCACTGGGAGGGTCGTCGGAGTTAGCTCGGGAGTTCATGGCTTCCATGACAGCCATGGGCCTGACCCAGGTTATTGAGGGCCCGACTCATGAGGGGGGTCACACTCTTGACCTGGTGTTTCTGTCTGGACAGTGGCTGGATGATCTGAGAGGGGGTTCTCCGTCCATCACCCCTCTGTCATGGTCAGACCATTACCTCCTGAGGCTAGTTTTCCGTCATGCCATCCCCCACCGCTGGGCGGCGGAGCCGACCAGGTGGTTCCGCCCCAGGCGCCTAATGGACCCAGATCGGTTCCAGAGGGCGCTTGGGCCTATACCTATCACCCTTACCCACAGCCCAGTCGATGCCCTGGTGGAGGCCTGGGAAACGGCAGCCACCAGGGCACTCGACTGTGTTGTACCCATGCGACTTCTGACCCGACGCAGATCCCGTTGGGCCCCATGGTTCTCTGTGGAGCTCCGGGAGATGAAGCGGCGGAGACGAGGTCTAGAGAGCGGTTGGAGATCCAGCCGATCCGAATCCGACCGATTGCAGTTAAGAACCTTTATAAGGTCTTATCTTGCGGCGATAAGGACGGCGAAGTCTAACTACTTTGCCGCCCTTATCGCGTCCGCAGATAATCGCCCGGCCGCCCTGTTTAGGGTGACTCGCTCCCTCCTTAATCAGGAGGTGAGAGAGGATCCCTTGCAGGGACGAGCCGAGGAGTTTAGTCATCATCTGGCAGACAAAATCGCTCGGATCCGGACCGGCTTGGACTCTGACTGGGCAGAGTCTAATGTGGAGGAATCAGGCGGTCTTGAGCACGTTATCTGGAATGAGTTCGACCCTGTTTCCCCTGATGATGTGGACAGGATCATGGGGAGACTGAGCACCACCACCTGTTTGTTGGATCCGTGCCCCTCCTGGCTAGCTTATGCGGCTCGGGAAGGAACACGAGGCTGGTTCCATGCAGTAATAACTGCTTCCTTGAAGGAGGGTGTCTTTCCTGCCGCCTTGAAGGAGGCGGTGGTGAGACCCCTTCTCAAGAAGCCTGCTTTGGACCCGGCTGTTTTAAACAACTACCGTCCAGTCTCCAACCTTCGCTTTCTGGCGAAGGTTGTTGAGAGTGTGGTGGCGCATCAGCTCCCTCTGTTCCTGGAGGAAACTGATTATCTGGACCCGTACCAATCGGGCTTCAGGCCCGGACACAGCACGGAGACGGCATTGGTCGCGCTGGTGAATGATCTCTGGAGGGCTAGGGACAGGGGTTGCTCCTCTGTCCTGGTCCTATTAGATCTCTCAGCGGCGTTCGATACCATCGACCATAGTATCTTACTGCGGCGTCTCAGGGGGCTGGGAGTGGGAGGCACCGTTTTACGGTGGTTCTCCTCCTACCTCCAGGGCCGCTCGCAGTCGGTGTTGACAGGAGGGCAGAGATCCGCCCCGAGGTCTCTCATTTGTGGAGTCCCTCAGGGGTCGGTTCTCTCGCCTCTCCTGTTCAACATCTATATGAAGCCGCTGGGCGAGATCATTCGTGGTTTTGGGGTGGGGTATCATCAGTACGCTGATGATACCCAACTTTTTCTTTCCACCCCGAACCAACCCAGTGATGCCCTCTCCGTGATGTCCCGGTGCCTGGAGGCGGTTCAGGTCTGGATGGGGAGAAACAGGCTTCATCTCAATCCCGCCAAGACTGAGTGGCTGTGCATATCGGCATCTCGGGTTAACCAAGTTATTCCATCTTTAATGATGGGGGGTGAGGTGTTACCCCCCGTCGATAGGGCTCGCAACTTGGGCGTCCTCCTGGATTCACGGCTCAATTTCGAAGACCATATAGGAGCCGTGACCAGGGGGGCTTTTGCCCAGGTTCGCCTGGTGCGCCAGTTGCGTCCCTATCTGGACCGAGACGCCCTACGCACAGTTACTCATGCGCTTGTGACCTCCCGTTTGGACTACTGTAACGCTCTCTACATGGGGCTGCCCTTGAAGACCACTCGGAGGCTTCAACTGGTGCAGAATGCGGCCGCGCGAGTTGTAATGGGGGTTTCCCGATACTCCCATGTAACACCTCTACTCCGTGAGCTGCATTGGCTTCCGGTTGCCCTCCGGGTGAAATTCAAGGTGCTGGTTATCACCTATAAAGCCCTACATGGCCTGGGTCCGGGATATCTGAGGGAACACCTGCTGCCGGCATCAAATGCCCTTCGCCCAGTGCGCTCCCACAGGGAGGGTCTGCTCAGGGTCCCGCCGGTAAGAGACTGCCGGCGGGTGACACCCAGGGATAGGGCCTTCTCGGTGGGAGCGCCTGCCCTCTGGAACCAGCTGCCGGTGGAGCTGAGAACTGCCCCCGACCTTCGATCATTCCGCCGGGGCCTGAAGACCTGGCTCTTCGAGCTCTCGGGCCCAGGCTGAGGAGGAATTTTTAATTTGGGGTTCTTTTTAACTGACTACAGGGTTAATTTAATATTTTTTAATTTGGTTCTTAATTTTTGTATTTTGGATTTTTAATTCCCTGTAAACCGCCCTGAGTCCTCAGGGAATAGGGCGGTATATAAATTATATATAAAAGATAAAAATAAAAAGTTATAAAATATAACAAAAACAAAATTGATAATTGGTAGACAATGTAGATATTCAACCAGCACGCTGGAGCGTGTGGGGGGACAGGGGTCAGGGGATTTGGGAGACTCGTTTTGTCAGAACGTAAGCTCTGGGATCACGTGGTGCCAGTCTGCCATGACCTCCGGGGAGGCCGGATGGGAGGGGAAGGGATTCAGGGGTAACGAAGAGGTCACTGCATCTGCCTGAGAAGCGACTTCAAGGTCATATGGCTGAGAATGGACCACAGCTGCAGTCCAGTCCACCTGTGAAGCAACAGTTCCAAAAATATTCTCTTTGAATTTGATTGGACAATGGGGCCCTGCAAGGGGATGCCCTTAAGGGAGAGAAAGTTACATTTTGGGATTTTGCTGTGTGCTTTTCAGTTCTGGCGTTGCTTTAAATGAATTTCACTTGACCTTCAGTAAAACTATACTTTTCTCAACAAATGGAGTTAAGGATCGTTCTTGCTTAAGGGTTCAAGTCAAGGCAGTTCTGACCAGTTTCCTATAAATAATTAGTGCAATATCTCCTTGTCTGTCTGTCTGTCTGTCTGTCTGTCTGTCTGTCTGTCTGTCTGTCTATCTATCTATCTATCTATCTATCTATCCATCCATCCATCCATCCATCCATCCATCCATCCATCCATCCATCCATCCATCCATCCATCTATCTATCTATCTATCTATCTATCTATCTATCTATCTATCTATCTATCTATCTATCTATCTATCTATCTATCTATCTATCTATCTATCTATCTATCTATCTATCTATCTATCTATCTATCTATCTATCTACCTACCTACCTACCTACCTACCTACCTACCTACCTACCTACCTATCTATCTATCTATCTATCTATCTATCTATCTATCTATCTATCTATCTATCTATCTGCTTGCATACATATAATTTATATGCCACTCCATTTCCAGATATAAATGGCTGACAGAATTAATATCAGAAGATTTTTTTTAAAAAATATATCAGTCATCAGTCTGATCATTATTTACTTTAGCTCACCATCTGGAGTAGCATGATCTTATTTACCCCCAAGTGCCTTTTGGAGGAGTCTTGCTTTTATGGTTATCCAAAAAATTGGTGAGAAACCCAGTAAAATTCAGATGGGCACATTTCTGAGAGATCTCCACTCTCTACCTCCATCTCTGGTCTCAGGAGTAGATGCCAGTTTCGCCCTCTGATCAAAGGTTAAATTATGGATGAGAATACGTTTATTACAATCAGACCTGGTAAGCAGTAGCATCAAATAGAATTCATGGTACAATGTTCTCTCTCTAGGATAAGAGAAAGGAGCTGGGATCATTTTTGTAGAACCAATCTAGAAAATGGGCTGGGGGGGGGAAGGAGATTAAGGGAATGACAGAGCAACAAGAGTGTTGGGCCAGTCATCTGAAGAATAATTAAAACAACCTTTTTGCAGTCTTCCTTTGAATGAAACTAGCCTCAAGAAAAAGAAGATTCAAATCAGTGCAGGGCTGAGGATAGGAAAGGAAGGGTTAATACACCCCCTGCATTAAACCTTTTTTTGAGGTAGGATCCATTGGGAGATATGTACAGGTACTTTGATGGAGGAGATGAAGTACTGATGAATACAAGCCAATTTGTCTTCCGATATCATGTTTCTAATCTAGCACAAGATCTTCCCACTCCATACAAGCTACATTTTCTTTAAAATAACAGGAGACCCAGTTTTGGGGATTTCATAACAGTTGTCTGGTTGACATTGGGTTTTTATAATTAGAAAAGAGACATGGTGAAAATCTTCTCAGTAGGTATAGAGAAAAGCCAAGAACAAGGTAATATTACCAAGTTAGACTTTCTGAGCAATCTATCTAGGAGATGAATGCATAACCTGACCATTCTCCAATCTCTAGAGGTAAAAAGGGAGGGAATGAGGCAATGGCAATGGGCAGGTAACAGCTTATCCATCGACACTCCAAAGTGTGTTTGGTCTATTGTTTTCTTTTTCTGATTTTCAAGAAGAGACATTAATGGGGAAAGCAGTTTCAAGCAATGCAAGTAAAGGCAGCAGGGGTTCACTCTAATGCCTTTTATGATGCCATAGAACCTACTATTCCATCTATAAATAATTCCCAGTGTTCTTTAAATCCAGCCACATTTTCCCCACTTTATCTTCAGCAATTTTAGATCAAGAGGATGATAATGTCTATATACTTACAAGTCTGGAGCTCGCAGATAGCACCTTCAGCTTATCATTGCTCAGCCCATGCTAGCCAGTAATTGAATGCAGAATTCGAACCCATCAGCACTGGTTCAGCTTGAAACTTGCCAACTACGGAGTTCTCTGCCCGGCAATTTAACAAGGAACCATTTCTCCAGTCTCTATAAGAAAGCAAAAAAGTTTCTCATTTCCTTCACACCATGTAAGCATTCATTCATATGTATTTGTATGCATGCATTTGGTAGTCTGCAAAAGCACAGTTGTGTTGGTTACAAGGAAAGCTTAAACTGTTAAGCCTGTCAAACACAGAGGAACCTCATGGCACCAAAATAAGCCAGTGCCAAGAAGCCCCCAAACCCTTCCCTTCACCATGATGTCAGATCTGCAAGCTCTGTGCAGAATGCTGAAAAATGTCAACTATGATTATGACATTGCAGATGGCCAAAATGTTAATTTAATCCCCAGGCTGAACTGAGTGAATGAAACATGAGATGGAATGGTTAGGCATGATCTACAAGGGAGAAGACTGGCACCTGTAAATGCAGGAGAAACCTGATGAATGTACTCTTCATCTCTTCCTAAAGCACTGAAAATAAGTAATTTTTTAAAAAGCTTGCTTTCCAAGGCTGGTCAGGAGCCACTGCTTGAATTATGTTACAATGAGTTTTTGCTGGTGTTGTGCAACAGGCTATGGGCAGGGATGCCTCCAGAAGGTGTCAGTAGCTTCAAAATGGCAGGTGTTATCATGAGTATCAAAGCCCTGCTTGTTTTTACATGTATGTAATGTGTGCAACATATGTTAAAAGAGTGTAGGGCTCCCACTGATGCGTTCCCATTGATCATGATTCATGCCTATCACTTGTCTCTGGAAGCATGCAACTTGTCATTTACGCACACGTATCAACTATGAAAAATTATAGGTATTTGAGTGGCAGGGTAACACCTTCACAGTGGAATCACCCTGTTTTTAATATTTGGGGAAATATAAAATAATAGAAAACTCAGCAACGATTAAATATTGGACATAAAAATAGCCCAACATCCATCTATACTGGGGAACGCAGGAAAATCTCCATTAGATTTATAGAGGAGAAAATGGCTGGGTTAGCAAGTCCATCCCACCACAGATACCAAAGTGTTGATTCTAATAATCACAACCTAAGGAACCAAAGTGATCAAAAATGTAAACGGCTAGGGAATTAACAAGGAAAGCTTCACTATTCTTTAAACTGAGGATTCGGTGTCAGAAAAGGATAGGATGGGGAAATCAAAGAAACTCAACATGTGAAATTTAATTACCTCTAAACAATCAATCGAAATAGTAAAGGTATTCATATTTTTTCCAATTGCTACTTACGGCTGCGAAACCTGGACTCTGAAAAAGACAGATAGGAGAAGGGTGGACCCCTTTGAGCGGTAGTGCTGGAGGCGACTATTATGCATCCCATGGACTGCAAAAATAGTGAACAGGGCCTAGACAGAACCTCACCCAAAATATCACTTGAAGTCAAGACTGCCAAACAGAGATTGTCCTACTTTGCCATGTCATGAGATCTGACTCACTCAAAAAGTCAACCATGCTGGGAGTGATCAGTAGGAAAAGGAGGAGGGGCCATCCTAGAACCTGCTAGCTGGACACTAAAGAATGACCGTAACGGATCTGAGGGAGGCGGTGTGAGACAAAAGAGCATGGAGAATGCTGATTGAAAGAGTGGCCGAGGGTCAGACAGGACTAAATGGCTGACAATGATGATAAAACAATCAATATAGGTTACTTCTGAATTCATAGAAAGATGGCTGGCATTATTTCAAACCAGTTAACCTCTACAGACTAAAACCAAATTGTATGTGATGCACACTCCTGAAGCTACGTTGATATATTGGGGAAAGCTCTACCAATTAGAATGTCATTCTCCTAACAACCATTCAATGGCAACAATGAAGAAACTAAATAGAAACTATTGATTATCAGAGACTCTGGAACCCCAGTTGGTTAAAAATAGATGTGTCAACACAGGTAGTCCTTGTTTAGTGACTGACTTATTTTAGTGATTTGTCACAGTTATGATGGCAATAAGAAAGTAACTTTATAACCAATCTTCACATCTATGATCTTCACTGGTTGGTGTAAAGGAAAATTTCTGCAATTTCTGCAATGATGTGGGTAGAGAAGTATTTCTCAACCTTGGCAACTTTTAAGATCTGTGGACTGCACCTCCCTGGATTGGGGAGCAACATATTTCTAATTACCTGTGGGAAATGGATAGGTCTCTATTTCCTGTTATAAGCACTGCAGAAACATCTGGTTGGCCACTATGAGTAACTAAATATGAAGTATTAGTACCTCTTTATAAAGCCTTAATAAGATCACACTAAGAATACTGCATCCAATTTTTGGTCACCATATTATAAAAAAGATGTAGAGACTCTGGAAAGAGTGCAGAAAGAGCAACAAAGATGATTAGGGGACTGGAGGCTAAAACATATGAAGAACAGTTGCAGGAATTGGGTATGGCTAGTCTAGAGAAAAGAAGGCCTAGGGGTGACATGATAGCAGGGTTCCAATATCTCAGGAGCTGCCACAAAGAAGAGGGGCTCAAACTGTTTTCCAAAGCACCAAAAGGCAAGACAAGAAACAATGGGTGGAAACTAGTCAAAGAGAGAAGCAACCTAGAACTAAGGAGAAATTTCTTAACAGTGAGAACAATTAACCAGTGGAACGGCTTGCCTTCAAGAGTTGTGGGTGCTCCATCACTGGAGGCTTTTGAGAAAGGACTGGTCTGCCTCTTATCTGAAATGATAAATGGTCTCCTGCTTGAGCAGGGGATTGGACTAGGAGACCTCCAAGATCCCTTCCAACTCTGTTACTCTATTCTACTCTATTGGGGCAATGTGGGCTTTGCCTTGATCCAGCAAGGTCATGACTGCTCCTGTG
>NW_027673213.1:0-10902 GCF_964194415.1 Vipera berus
ACCAGAGACTTATCTCTCCAAGCTTTCGGACTTCTCTGTAGCAGTGTGACTTAAAACCTTCTAAATTACAGCTTCTTGTTATGTGAAAACATTGATTCATTAATAATAAGCTTTTCTATGAAATTTCATATCCCAGTGGCATTTTCAATCCCATTGCTTCCTGGTACAAAATGAATAATATTTTATCAATTGGGCTGATGTACTTGAAAGAAAATAATGTTTAAATGTCTCTCCTTTCAACTATTTTTTAATCATTGCTTGACTAGGGACATTTGATTTCCTAGAGATATCTTAAAGAATTTCAAACTATTCCTCAAGTATTCCTGGATAAATGGATTTCAAATGATTAAAAGTGAGCTCTAAAATTTGGAACTAATTTTGAGATTCTATATTATGTAAGGTATAGTCAATGTTTGGGTATTGTGTTTTCAGATGTCATACAGTTATTCATGTCTCTCTACCTCTTGGTTTGAGAGCTTAAAGGATGATAGACTGTATATACTGTTCTAATAGTTTCTATATTTCCCTTCCAGATGATACCACTCTAATGGCAGAAAGTGAAGAAGAATTAAAGAGCCTCTTGTTGCGGGTGAAGAAGGAGAGTGCAAAACATGGGTTGAAACTTAACATTAAGAAAACCAAGATCATGGCATCCGGCCCTCTCTATTCCTGGCAAATAGATGGGGAAGAAATGGAGGTAGTGACAGATTTTATTTTCCTGGGCTCCAAGATCACTGCAGATGGGGACTGTAGCCAAGAAATTAAAAGACGCTTGCTCCTGGAGAGGAAAGCAATGGCAAATCTAGACAGCACACTAAAAAGCAAAGACATCACCCTGTCAACAAAAGTGCGTATAGTGAAGGCTATGGTCTTCCCAGTTGCAATGTATGGCAGTGAAAGCTGCACCATAAAAAAGGCTGAGCGCCAAAGAATTGAGGCCTTTGAACTATGGTGCTGGAGAAGACTCCTGCGAGTCCCTTGGATTGCAAGGCGATCAAACCAGTCAGTCCTAGAGGAGATCAACCCTGACTGCTCTTTAGAAAGCCAGATCCTGAAGCTAAAACTCAAATACTTTGGCCACCTAATGAGAAGGAAGGACTCATGGGAGAAGAGCCTAATGCTGGGAAAGATTGAGGGCAATAGAAGAAGGGGACGACAGAGAATGAGGTGGCTGGATGGAGTCACTGAAGCAGTAGGCATGAGCTTAAATGGACTCCAGAAGATGGTAGAGGACAGGAAGGCCTGGAGGAACGTTGTCCATAGGGTCACGATGAGTCGGATATGACTTTGCAGCTAACAACAATAATATTTCCCTTCCTGAACACTGAGTGCCAATATAGAAACATGTTTGTTGAACTCCCAGTAGAAAATTTAATAGAATATTATCTGGCTATCTATGTCTGATGACTCTAACAAGAATAAAATCAATCATGTGGTCCCTGCTGGTAATGCATTAACTGAAAAAAAAATCTCACATTGTTGTTGTCTCACATATACTAACTAAAAATTTCACACACACACACCCCTCCACTTCAACAGTAGAGATGGCATGACAAAATGTTACATGACATCATTTGTATGTTTCTCTTCTCTGAAAGTTTACAAGAAAGTTGATTTTATTCCATATCATAGCTTCTTATGCAGGAATTCTTTACCAGAACTTTTGATTAACTCATAACTATCACCCACTTCTTAGACTAGTGCACAATGTTCTTTGATAAAATAAACCACACAACAACCTTATTTTGATTAAATTATTATTTTTATGAAGTGTTTTTCTGATGTATTTATATTTATTGATAAAATGCCATATTACAAATTAATCTACATACTTCTTGCTGAATCCAATGTGCTTTTATATGTTTTTACCTGCAACTTGTCAATATTTTTCTTTTTGCTTTTCTGCAGAATCTTATATTTGTACATTGAATCGGCATAAAACTGTAGAAATAAACTAAACAAATCTAAAATGGTAGCAATGTCCATTCAAAATCTATTTCATAAATTATAGAAATTACATAAAATTATAAAATTGTCTGAATAAGGGGGAAGGAGAATAAAGGAGATCATCTAGTTTATCAACAGCTATTTTGTATACAACTATTCAATTCATACATGATGAAAGAAGACTCAAAAACAGCTTATCTATAAAAATAAAAGCTGAATTTAATATATGGGATAAAACTAATGAAACTAAGCTTTGTTTGATGTTGTTACATGATGTTGATCATCACTTTGCTTTGATTTACAGGTTGTTATGCTACTCATAACTGATATTTTACATTAATGGAATATATATGCATATATATGCCACAACTTTATTCATCCTCTAGTATGTTTATATTTAAAGAGCAAGGAAGTATAAGTGGTTAGCTCAGCATTCAACTGATTGAACGTAATGTTATACATATGAAGACAGAAATAGCTTTTTAACCAAGGGCATACAGTTGCTTTAGTAAAAGAAAGACACATTTGATTGAAGTATGGAGAAAAGATAATTGAAGGTGTCAGTGTGTTGGAAGAGGCATTCTAACAAGAAATTCTTTTGTATAGCCATGACTAAAATGAATGGAATCACTAAAGTTTTACCTAATAACATAATGAGGAAATGGATTCCCAGGAGGTAAAGTAGTGATAAGCCTGAATAAGTAAAAATGACAGAGTATTTTTTTCTACTAGAATACCTAGTAATGTATTTAGCATGTGATCATATCACATGCTAAATTGTCACAGGCAATTTATACATACTCAAAAGGAGAAAAAAAAAAGTAGCAAAGTTTGGTGCTACTTCCTGAGAACAATTTTTGCCCACAATGTAAGCTTTTCAAAAAGGTAATTGGAGCATAAAGTAGTTAAAACAAAAAGCTGTTTCTCACCATTGTTATCTTATATTAGCAATCTTATATCTTGTGCAGAATAAATTGCTATATGAATTTGGTGGCTATATAAGTTCCTTAAATAAGCAAATAAATCTTAGATGTTGTTAAAGGAAGGATAATCACAATGATTGTATAATAATTGCAATCAGCATTTTTCAACCTTTTAAATATGTGAATTAGTTGTTCACATCCAAGACCAAAGTAACTTCTTGCCACCAATCAATACCCAGATAAGCAGATATTAAAACCAAAATTTATATTAGACCAACAATCAAGTAGCAAACAATATCCAAACAAGGAACTACCAACCCAGACAAATAAACAGTATACAAAAATCTAATCAAGGAACTACTAAGAATAATTCTACCAACACTGACAGGGCAAGCCACTTGAATATAAACAGAAAGCAATCCTCATTTGTTACCTAACTGCGTAAGAAACATCTGCAAAAAACAACCAAACTCAGAGAACACCAAGGACCTAACAGTTCAAACTTGACAATCATACATACAATATACATACATACATACATACATACATACATACATACATACCAGTAGAAGAGAATACACACACACACACACACACACACACACACACACACACATTCTCTTCTATTGGTAGTTGTCATTTGTGTATCAAAAGAGATTTTTACACAGTTATAATTTGTTAGGTCCTACCACATTTTATCATTTGTGATATTGTTCTAAACATCAAAATTCTGTTACATAAAAAGTAGCTCCTGTTTAATTTTATAAGAATCTTTTTAATGCTGTATATTTCAATGTAAGCCATCAAGAGTCATTATAAATAAATAAAGTATCCTTCAAACTGAACTCAGCTCATAATGATTCTATAGCTACAGCTATATAATTTTCATGGCAATAGTGCATTAGTTCTCTGCTATTGCTTCCTTCTGGAATGTTTCCTTAATTTTTCATAGGACTTTAGATGCCTGGTATCCTCTCAGTTTGCCCTCCAAGTTCTAATCAGGCACATTACTCACTCCAAACTCAGACAAAGACAGCCAGATGCTTTTTTTCCTATGCATAGCATATAAAGAAATGAGGAAGAAGAAAATTTGCTACAAGGGTGTATCTTGCAAAGAGATGATTCTACAGTTGGCCATTATTTGGGGAGAAGCGGCAAGAAGATATTTTCTATTGCTCTTTACAAACAATTTCTTCAAAAGCAATTCTATGGAATTCAGGGCACTAAACTGAAGCAGTTAGTGGTAAAAATAAACAAAGCAAAAAGAATATGTTGAAAGGAAAATGTTAGGCTGCTAGCAGCTGCATGAACCAAAAGTAAAACTTTTTTCAAGGAAGAATCTCAGAGTCATCATTAGCAAGCTTATTAAGATTAAAGTAAGAATGTGACAAGAATGTAACAGCAGGTGAACTTTTTCCCTTAGAAGCAAAATGTATCTGTGTACATCAAAACAGTGACTTTGAATTCTTCTCCCCTTATTACTGGTGTAATGGCATAGAGGCTTGTCTTTTCTCAGATACCATGGAATCTATAGCTGTGGATTTATATAGGTTACAGTTATTGGAATCCTTATCATTCTTCCATCATACCCTTATAGCAAATCTTGGAACCAGCGAGGTGGAAAGTAAATAGCCCAGAAGAGGCAAGAACAATTATGTAAAAGTTGTGCAGATAGCACTAGCCTGAGAAAAGAGTGACAAACAGTCCATTAGAATGAAGAAGTAGGACAAATGAACTTAAGATTTTAACCTTCATACAAATACTTATCTGTATGAACAGCTTATTCTACTCTACAGAACCTGATCGTTTCTTGTTACTCAGTATATAAACATCATTTATCTATCTGAGCCTAGTCCTTGACTTCTCATGACAGCTCTAGAATGATCTTCTAGAAAGAGATGTATTACAATGGCCTGAATATAAGCTTGTGATGGAATGTGCATTGCAGAAACATTGTGGGAGGATTTTTTTCAACTCAGAGGTTTCCCAGGAAGAGACCAGGATCAAGAGTCTGTGCATAACTAAGGATGGGGGTATGAGGTTTATGATAAACACATCCTAGAATCTCTAAGGATATAACTAGCTTACAAAGTTGTAGCTTTAGCTTAGTAAGATTCTGTGAGAAAATAAAGGATTGGACTCAGCTGGATTTTACTGCCTCATCTCATCCATTGCTTTGCCTAACCATAGAGAAAAGGTAATTTTTCACGTCTTTTTAAAGCATCTTTTCTAGCAGAGGAATCTGGAAGATTCAATATATAGTAAAAGTGAGAAAATAGATGTTTGCTGCCAAAGACCTGTGTTTTTGACCTCTTTCTTGGAACAGGAGATGACATGAAAATTCAAGTAGAGGAACATGGAAAATGGTCAGTTTGGTTCTGATGCCAAGGATGTAAACACTAGAATGTACCTATATGATTTTCTCTTTTCAAATTGTTCAAACAGCAATGCACTACCAACTTTGGGGAAATTTGCTACTGTTTTAGATCTTGCCCTTTTCAAGGCTATATGTTTATTGACACAGCTTTACTGTTTTTGTAACCTTTCCTAGACCAAGCAGCATTAGTCACTTTTTAACTGAGATCTTCAGAAATTTCTTTTGACCAAGTCATACTACTGTACATGATGATCATTTCACTGTGAAGAAAATAAAGGTTTTGTTTAGGTTTTTTTAGATTTGTATAGGGCTGTGTTGAGGCCTATTCAGGTCTCATTAAATAATCACTCAGCTGGCTTGCAACTACTTATCCATTGTACTGAATTACTTGAAATTGAATGATGTATGTTTTTTTTTCTAACATCCTGCATTTTGGATGAGTTTGTATATGAAATACATAACTTCAGTGGTTCTGTTCACTCAGATTCCCTTTATATATTAGTAAGATCCCCATAAAGCTTTAGTAATGTTCAGTCACAAAGATATACAGACATTCAGAAAATATGAAAGGTATTAATTAGAATAGTGCAGGGGTGTCAAACTCAATTTCATTGAGGGCCGCATCAGCATTGCGGTTGCCCTCAGGGGGCCAGGTGGGTATGGCCTGGGTGGGTGTGGCCTACTGGGTGGGCGTGGCTAAAGTGTGTATGGCCTACTGGGTGGGCGTGGCCAGCTCTACATCGTTCGCATCAAGGGTGCCTATGGGGGCCTGGGCAGGAGTGGGACAGATCTGAGGGTCTCTGGCAGAAGGAGGGTCTCTGGGCCAGGGCCAAGGCAGTGGCGGCAGTTCCCTCACTGTTTCCAGGATGGCTTCGTGGGCCACATGAAACCACTTCGTGGGCTGGATCTGGCCCCCGGGCCTTGTGTTTGACATGTCTGGTATAGTGCTATAGACCTCTGCATCATAAATATTATTCTGAAGTTCTATATAAATTTATTCATCAGACAATATTACCCAGTTGTGTAGCATAATTTGAATCAGGGATTTCATTACTATTACAATTATGCAACATAAAACTGGAGAATATAATCCACAAGACTTAGTCTCTTTAACAGCTACACTATATAAACAAATTGACTGCATATTTGTTGCTATTTGGCATTATGACTACTCCAATTATTATACCAATTATTAAATTTGGAAAGTAGTGGGCAACACATTAAGCTGAACTTTGCGACACCTACTGCATTCCTAAAAAAAATAATAGCAATATTCTATGGACTTGGGAATAACTAAGAAAAGTAAGTAACAATGAGATACCAAGATACTAATAAAATATGAAGACTGCTATATGTGCTAATAAGTTCCAGATATTCTGCTGGAAATAAATATATCATTTTTTTTATTCCAAATAGGCAAAATTGCATAGCATGATTACTGTCACTGGAATTACTTTACATCACCTTCTGAACTCATTCATGCAACAGAAATATCATAACTGTCAGCTCTTTGAGGTTCACCAGATCAGGAAACAGACTCTACAAGATTACTAAAACTATACTTCATTGAGTTTGGCTATGGTGCAAAATCTTGCAAAAGCTTAGCTACACTTTCCCTTCATGCTGTCTTATACCCCAGGGAATCAGGGAGGAGCCCACTTGAGTCTCTTTTAAATGTTTTTCCTTTTTCATAGTTTCAAGGCACATTTTGTACATGACATTGTAACCATCATTAATAGTTTCTTCAAGGTCATCTTCATGGCTCCCTACAACAGTGGAGACGATTTGCTAACAGACAGATTTTTATTTATATACTTGTTAATTTATATTGAGCTGTGATGACACAGTGATTAAAATGCAGTATTCCAAGCTAACTCTACTGACTGCTAGCATTTCTCACCAGCTCAAGATTGAATCAGCTTTCTATCCTTCCGAAATTGAAAAAATGAGGACCCAGATTGTTGGGGGCAATATGCTGACCCTATAAACTGCTTAGAGAGAGCTGTAAAGCACTGTGAAGTGGTATAAATGTCTAAGTGCTATTGCTATATCCCCCATTCCATTCAAGTGGAATACTTAAATTAGTCACATAATGCTTCCCTCCAATTTCCCCACAAAATAATCCTATAACCAACACTGTGCTAAAAAGGTATGGCCGTAAACCTGGATCTCATTTAATAAGTCCATTTGATAGAGGTCTGTAAATTAGATGATACAGAAGATAAATGTACACCCAGAGATGTTTCTGCCTTTTGAAAAATATTCAGGCAATAGGGTTATAGAAAATAGCATGATAACTACAGTACAAGCTATTCATTTTGCAAATGCTCTCCAAATGCTCTCCACTACACTCTTTTCCCACTAAAAGAAAGGAACTGATAATAGCATTTTTAATTGCCTAGCAATTGGTGTAAGAAACAGTAAATAAAAACATGGAATTTTTTAACCCAGTGTCCCCACAAGCTGTGTCATGACCTGCCTGAAGGAAAAAAAATCCTCATGGATGAATTGCCAAACACCCTGCAGTGAACAGAAGAGACAACAGAGCATTAGGATTTAATGAATGCATGATGTCAGGGTTAGAGGTGAAGGCAACAGGTGGGCCTGCAAGCCAGGATCAAGAACAGATGGGTTTGTCCCACCAGTAGAGAAATACCATTTTTTCTGATAACATACATGTTTCTGCCAAACTTTCAAAATTCCAATTTTATATGGCCTTTCATGAGCTAACAGCACAAAAATCTATAATTCCTATTTCAAACATTCAGCATTGTGCTTCTATATGAGCAATTTTTAGACCTTGTCAGAAAGTGGATTTCTCTAGCTTTTAGACAGTTAATTCACTACCGATGAATCCATAAGTGACTTAATATGATTTTTCAGAAGCTGTATTTTCCTGTAAGCATGCTCACATACAACTCAAATAACAGTAATCAATTTACAGTGTATAAACGTTAAAAAGGGGAAAATAATTATATCGTAATTTCTTTGGCTTTATATCATGAAATTAATTTAATAACAACGGAAGCCATAAAAGGCAGAGGAATAGAGCTTTGATATTTTCTTCCTTTCAGAAAGATGTCATCCATCTAAAATAATTAAATGCTCTATAGAATATATAAGTGAGAAATATATTAATATGAAAATATGAAAAGACCTAACTACAGTTCAGAGTAATTAAAATGTTCACTTTCCAAAATATTAGCTTCTGGCATTCCTTCTGTCTGAAAAAAGCAAGCAAACAAAAAAAAAGTTACATCTACCAGTATATATATCATTTCTATAGTTACATTACTTTCATTATATATATTGTAACTACATACTCCCAGATCTTTAAAAGGTACATAGAAGATAGAAGAATTTCTATCATCATTTTAAAGGCTTCAAATGTGCACAGATTTCTTAAAGCTGTGCTAAAATAAAACTGTTAAAAAGTACCAGCTGGTTATATCAGAAATGGCTCACTTCCAGGTCTCAAATGTCTTATTTATATACAATGGAATTCTGCTGGCTGTTTAATATTTAGAACTAATAAATATAATCAGCAGTCCTATGACTAAAAAACCGCAAAAACAAATATGCTCGCAAACTTTCCCAACTGTGAATTAAGCTGGATCTTATTTCTCCTGACTAGGCTTATGACACAAACAGGACCTGTATATGTGTTCACATAAAACATATGGGAAAAAAGTTGATGCATATGAGATGGTTTCAATCAGAAAGCCAACTAGCACATATACAATGTGCTGCTAATTAGCAAACCAACCAAAAGCAAAGGTATTTCAGAAAACTATCAAGTGATTCTTTCTGCTATAAAACTTATAAAAATGCACTTCCCTAGACTATCTAAAAAAATCACCATAAGCCACATATAATCTATATGACATGGCATTATAAAACAGACTTTCCTTTCCAGACTTCCCATAATTTCACTTATATATTTGTTTAATATGTTATTTATAACCTACATTTCTGCTAATAGCTTTATCCACTTGATTTAGCTTCAACAAGGCTAGTGTATTTTGATCTAATAGATAACGTATAGAATTCAGACATATACTTCAAGCACAAATCTACTGCACAGCAACATATTCATTATAATTGGGAAAAGAGTCAAAATGGGTTGGCAGATTGAGGAGGCAAAAATGACATGTTGGTTTGGCTGGTTTGGCTGAAAATATGGGGTTATATCTAGTGGAGGTCAAGCAGAAAAGTGTTCACATCCTTTTCCTTTCTTTGTCAATTTCCTGCATCTCCTCTCAAAAACCTATGTGGAGGTTTGGAATACTTTTTTGAAAAATGTGGGGCATGTAGAACTACAGTACTAAGGGATGGGAAACCAAATGAATCATCCTGTTATGAATGCAGCCTTTGAAGATAAGGCTATGTCAGGAAACAGACTTCTTGAAAACCTGACAAAGGATCTTTTTCTTTCTTTCTTCTTTCTTTCTTTCTTTCTTTCTTTCTTTCTTTCTTTCTTTCTTTCTTTCTTTCTTTCTTTCTCTTTCTTTCTTTCTTTCTTTCTTTCTTTCTTTCTTTCTTTCTTTCTTTCTTTCTTTCTTTCTTTCTTTCTTTCTTTCTTTCTTTCTTCTCTGTTGAAGTCCATGAATTGAGGCTGGAAAAACATAGGGCTATCATAATTCCCCATAGTCTCTGATTAAAGTTTGGATAAATGTAGGAAGAAACATTCACCTTGCATTTCTTCTTAAGTGTCATTGGTGTCATTTCAGCCCCACTATTCAAGCTTAGAATTTTTAAAAAATCTTTTCTCCATTCACTAAAATATTAACCCCTTTTTTCTATCTTATAATTTTTGATAGAATTTTCTTATAATTAGCAATAATTTGTAACTACTGTAGGATCATCTTATCTTGGACGATTGTATTTTCTTTTGGTTGTCCTTGTTTAACTCACTTGTAATCATTGTATGGTAAGTTCTGTAATGTAGCAGTGTATGTTTGCATTTTACATTTTATCATTCATTCATCTTGCTCTTTCTTCCCCCCAAAGGGAGGGACTATATACTGTAGATACTGCCTTGGAAGAAGGTGGTAGGAACAGAATTACCAAGCTGTTACCACAAAACAAATGGTGAGAACAGGCTGTGAAAAATGTGATGGCTTTTGAAAAAGACAACTTTTTTTTGGGGGGGGGGAAACCTTTATGGAACACTCCATTTAAAGAAAATAAATAAGGCCTTTAGGTATCAACAGTTACCTAGCTATATATTAAGCAAGTAAAGAAGAGGTTGAATAGAAAGTTTTATATTTATCAAATATAAGTTGAAAAAGTTTTATAAAGGGTCTTTATATGGATAAAGGGACCAATTTCCTTCAGCAAATGAAAGATTCAACTAAATAGTCATTTTAATTTAAAAGCTACTATCATGTAACTAAATAGCATTCGTCATCAATGTTTGCTAAACTATATAGTTGCTTAAATGTTTCTGTTTTAGGAAAAAGAGGAGGAAAACAATCCTTCATGAAAATTGCTACTAAGCATACATGCATGGATTGGTATGATTCAAATCTGAGAAAATTTCTTTTAAACGAGTTCATAGTAACCAGCACAGTGTACAATGGAAACTATTAACTCTTGCAATCTCTTGTACAATAATACATTGCTTGGAATGCAGTCCAAGATTGCTGCCTTTAC
>NW_027673212.1:0-10579 GCF_964194415.1 Vipera berus
TCAGCCTGAGGATGACAGATGGGATTCCGTCGAAACGTTGCTCCTACACCTTCAATTCTACGCGGGAATATGGACAGTATATCTTATATATTAAGGGGAAGAGAGAGGAAATATTTACGGTAGCAGTTTGAAATCTGTACTAATGATATCTGCATGTAATTGAATTATTACAACCCAGCCGCCAGGTTACTTTTCAAATATGTGAACATTATATTAGAAAATCAATAAAATTTGTAAAAAAAATTGTTGAGAGAGGGCTGTTCAGTGTCAACGTAGATGGCCTCTTTGACCCCTCTTTCAAACCAGCGGTCCTCTCTGTCCACAATGTGGACTTTGTCTTTAAATGCAGACGGAGAGTCGTGATGTTTTATTTTTCCTATGTTTTTGCCATGTGTTTAGAGAGTGGTTGTTTTGTTTCCCCAATATGCAGATCTGCACATGGCTCACTGCATTGTACCGCATATACCACATGGTTCAGTTTGTGTTTGTGTCTATTATCCTTGGGATGGATGAATGAATGAATGAACCTTTATTGTCAAAGTACAACCCTGTATACATTGAGATTAGCTGAGCCTCCCTTCGTGCTTCCACCCCGCAACTCACAGTGACAACAAACCCTCCATCTTATTACACCCTGTGAACCAACTACACCACACACCGGCCTCCCAAGTCAATTCTGCATAAGTTCACAGAGATTATGTCCCATTCAAAAGCCTAACAGCCCACGGATAAAAGCTGTTTTTCAGCCTGTTGGTACGGCAGGCTATACTCCTATATCTCCTACCCGATGGTAGGAGAGTAAAGAGATACCGTCCAGGGTGTGAGTCATCCCTGAGAATCTTCCTCACTCTTCCAAGGCAGCGAGTCCTGGCGAGGTCATCCAGTGGTGTCAGGGGAGAGCCCACAATGTCTTGTGCTGTGCTCACTACCCTCTGTAATACTTTCCTGTCTGCGGCTGTCAGTCCAGCATTCTAAACCACAATACCATACGAGAGGATGCTCTCTATAGCAGACCGGTAAAAGAGGGTCATTAGCCGTTGTTCTAGCCTGTTCTTCCACAAGACCCTGAGAAAGTGGAGTCTCTGTTGGGCCTTTCTAGCCACCTGGGTTGTGTTAACTTTCCAGGTCAGATCTTCGCAGAGGTAGACTCCCAGAAATTTAAAGGAGGAAACTCTCTCCACTCTCTTCTGCCTTAGTGTATTCTTGGGTTTGAAATAATAATAATAATAATAATAATAATAATAATAATAATAATAATAATAATAATAATAATAATAATAATAATAATAATAATAATAATAATAATAATAATAAGAAGAAGAAGAAGAAGAAGAAGAAGAAGAAGAGGAAGAAGAAGAAGAAGAAGAAGTAGTTGGAAGGGACCTTGGAGGTCATCTAGTCCAACCCCCTGCTCAGGCAGGAAACCTTATACCATTCCAGACAAATGGCTGTCCAGTTTCTTCTTAAAAACTTCCAGTGTTGGAGCATTCACCACTTCTGCAGGCAGGTTGTTCCACTGGTTAGTTGTTCTAACTGTCATAAAATTCCTCCTTAGTCCTAGGTTGCTTCTCTCTTTGGTTAGTTTCCATCCGATGCTGCTTCTCCTGCCTTCAGGTGCTTTGGAGAACAGCTTGACTCCCTCTTATTTGGGGCAGCCCCTGAGATTTTGGAAGACTGCTATCATGTCCCCCCTCATCCTTCTCTTCATTAAACTGGACATACCCAACTCCAGCAACTGTTCCTTATATGTTTTAGCCTCCAGTCCCCTAAATCATCTTTGTTGCTCTTCTCTGTGCACGTATGTTGTGTTGGCTGAAGATCCTCCTGATCTTTTCCGATGTTCCTGCAACGCATGGAATGGCAACGTTGCTTCGTTTATTGTTCTCTTCTTTGCCTGTTACGGAGGAACTCCTGCTTGGCCTTCAGCTCAGTGATGTACGGTTCGGATAACTCCCATATTGTGCTCCAACGGGTGGTGAGGATTTTGCCTACCAGAAAAGGAAAAGAACTAAAACTGCATCAAAGAAGCTCTCAGAACTTGTGGCTATCCCAAGTGGGCCTTCATCGAATCCCAAAACAGACCCAGCAGGAGGTCCTCCCTAACAGACCAAGAAGAAAACAATCAACGAAGCAACGTGGAACGAGAGGAGAAACCAAGTCAGACTGATTGCTCTTCCTATATTTTTAACCTTTTAATTAAGTGTAATAAATATAATGCCGTAAAATATAGCTATTTTTTTATGTTGTTTAATGTATAAATCTTGCATACCCCATCAAGTAGCTGCTGGGTGACTAATCATATGAATTGAGGTAATAATCTCTCTCCTTCCCTCTCTCTTTCTCTCTCTCTTTCTCTCTCTCTCTCTCTTTCACACACACAAATGGACACCAACGCACACAACAACAACAACAACAACAGACATTAAGTTGCAATAATATACCACAAGAGCAGAGGCATAGTTTTAAACATTCCATCCAGTTGTACAAAACATCAACAATGTATAATTCCCAGTCTTCTTAATCCCATAAAAGAGCATAAACCCTATGTTTTGGGGCAAGGAGATGCCCACCCATTGAAATAATGTTTTCTGATAGTAAAAGTGGCCATTTCAAGTAGGATTGATGAGTCTGGGAGAATAACAATTGGGGTGATGTCCATATGAGTTCTACTCCCACCTTAGGCATGAAAGCCACCTGGGTGACTTTGGGCCAATCACCAGGAGACAGTGAGTTCTAGTTCCGTCTTAGGCATGCAAGCCAGCTGGGTGACTTTGGGCCACTCACCAGGAGACAGTGAGTTCTAGTCCAGCCTTAGGCATGAAAGCCAGCTGGGTGACTTTGGGCCATTCACCAGGAGACTATGAGTTCTAGTTCCATCTTAGGCATGCAAGCCAGCTGGGTGACTTTGGGCCACACACCAGGAGACAGTGAGTTCTAGTCCCACCTTAGGCATGAAAGCCAGCTCATAGAGGATCTTCGTTTTATACAAGTATTTCAGATTTTATCATCTTTCTCCAAGTTTTTCCCCCCTCTTTTTTGAGATCACTTCTTGTTCTTATAGCAATTTGTAAATATGCTAGGCTCTCAGATAAGCATAAATTAACCAGCAATAATACTAGTCCAACAATCAAGCATTAAACCATCAAGGAACTACCAACTACCAAGCAGTAAACCAAAACCTAATCCAAGAACCACCAAGAATATTGCCACTAACCCTGACAGGGCGAGACACTTGTCTATAAAAAGAGGGTAAACCCAATTCTCTTCTAGCACTGATGATGTTACCTAGTTGGGTAATGAAATGTCTGCAAGAAAACAACCAAGCTCAGAGACCACTAAAGATCCCACAGTCCTTTTCTTCTCCTCCCTCCCTCCCTCCCTCTCCTCCTCCTCCCCTCCACACACCCCACTCCCTACTAACCCTGATGAGACGTCTGCAAGAAAACAACCAAGCTCAGACAGCACCAAGGGCCCCACAGTCCAACCCTGAGCTGCAAATATTCTCTTCTATTGACTGATATTTCCTTGAGGCTTAACACCTGTTTAAAATAGAATAGAACTGGAAGGGTCCTTGGAGGTCTTCTAGTCCAACCCACTGCTCAAGCAGGAGACCCTACATCATTTCAGACATTTTTTTTTCCTTAAAAGCCTCCAAGGATGGAGCACCCACAATTTCCGAAGGCAAAGCCGTTCCACTGGCTAATTGTCCTCACTGTCAGGAAGTTTCTCCTTAATCCCAGGTTGCTTCTCTCTTTGATCGTTTCCAACCATTGTTTCTTGTCTTGTCCTCTGGTGCTTTGGAGAATAGTTTGAAGAAACTCTTCTTTGTGGCAGCCCCTCAAATGCTGGAACAAATCCTTTGTTTGTTTCTTCAGATGTCCCTTCTCCAATCTTCTACCAGTCTCATCCTGGGCATCTGTTTTTGTTTTTGCTCCTAATAAGCCCTGATTTCATGCCATCTCTGCTAGAGATGGTCTCAGTGAGGGCATACTAGCACATCTCCTTGAAGCAGAGGAGATCACCGAGTTCAGTGCAATAATGCATTCTTTGTAACAGGCAACAGCTTAAGAGTTCCTCTGACTTTCTTTCCTCCCTCCATGCCAGATGGGAACGCATAGGACAGTTCTGAGTAATACAGTAATTACAGGGTTATTAAAAAACAGCAATCATTCCACAAACACCCAAAGCTCTCTAAACAAAAAAAAAAACATTGAGGGGGGAAAAAAGATGGTCATTTTTAAAATTGAGGTTCCCAATTCTTTGCCTATGTATAAGGAATGAAAGGAGAGAGGTGGGGGGGGGGAAGAAGAGAAAGTTGCATTAAAAAAAAACTTAAAAGATCCTGGGGAAATCTTTAAAACTGGTTAAAAGCAAAAGGTTTTTTTTTTCTCCAGGTGGAATAGAAATTAACTATTTTAACTCCGCAGTTCTTCCTATGATGAGGAATGGAGCTTATAAAGAGCCAAACTTCACAGTGCATTTTCAAAACAAAGAAACAACAAGCTGGAATTAAGCTTCACGTTTGGTCTAATGGATAAGGTGTTGGCCTAGAAACCAGGAGACTGTGAGTTTTAGTCCTGCCTTAGGCTGGTTGGTTAATTTCTATTCTATTCTATTCCATTCCATTCAAGGCCACATATTCTATTCCATACTGTTCTGTTCTATTCTGCTCTACTCTACTTTACTCCTATTCTATTCTATTCTATTCTATTCTATTCTGTTCTGTTCTGTTCTGTTCTGTTCTGTTCTGTTCTGTTCTGTTCTACTCTACTCTACTCTACTTCTATTCTATTCTATTCTATTCTATTCTATTCTATTCTATTCTATTCTATTCTATTCTATTCTATTCTATTCTATTCTATTCTATTCTATTCTATTCTATTCTATTCTATTCTATTCTATTCTATTCTATTCTGTTCTGTTCTGCTCTACTTTACTCCTATTCTGTTCTGTTCTGTTCTGTTCTACTCTACTCTACTCTACTCTACTCTACTCTACTCTACTCTACTCTATTCTACTCTACTCTACTCTACTCTACTCTAGTCTACTCTAGTCTACTCTACTTCTATTCTATTCTATTCTATTCTATTCTATTCTATTCTATTCTATTCTATTCTATTCTATTCTATTCTATTCTATTCTATTCTATTCTATTCTATTCTATTCTATTCTATTCTATTCTATTCTATTCTATTCTATTCTATTCTATTCTATTCTATTCCCTAGCTAGGTAACACCATCAGTATTAGTTGGGTGTTACAAACGTCATCAAGACTACAACCAAGCTCAGAGATCACCAAGGATGCCAGAATTCAACCTCAAGCTACAATATTCTCTTGAACTGAAAGAATTAAAGGCAGCTTGATGGGTCTGTTTGCTGTTTATTTCAGCTGAGGAACACCTGGAAAGAATATGCAGATGTGTGGCTGGTCTGCCATTTTTGAGACAGTTTCTTAATAAACTTTTTTCCCCAAAGTTGATTACTATCCTGGTGTCTCTCTTGGTATTCTCATCCAGAACAAAACAAAATAACAGACTTGGAAGAGACCTTGGAGGTCTTCTAGTCCAATCCTTTGCTCAGGGAGGAAACCCTATACCACTTCAGACAAATGGCTGTCCAGTCTCTTCTTAAAAACTTCCAGTGTTGGAGCATTCACCGCTTCTGGAGGCAGGTAGTTCCACTGGTTAGTTGTTCTAACTGTCAGGAAGTTTCTCCTTAGTTCCAGGTTGCTTCTCTCCTTGGTTGGTTTCCATCCATTGCTTCTTGTCCTGCCTTCAGGTGCTTTGGAAAATAGGTTGACCCCCTTTTCTTTGTGGCAGCCCCTCAAAAAATGGAACGCTGCTATCATTAATGTTTGTATGCATATATTTAATGTGTATTGGTACAGATGACTGTTAAAGCCCCCCTTGGCCGTTTCCAATTAAAAAACCAAAACAAAAACAGTTCCAAAATGGCTTCACACCCGTTTGCACCACTCAGGTGACCCTGAGGACACAGATCAACCTCCAAGTGGCCTCAACGACTCTCTAAAAGAATGCATTGACCAGCCATTTGCAAGGAGTATAAATCCTTCCATTCCCCCACCATCCAGTCAGAGCTGAAGCTGCTTCTTGGATGAAAAGTAAAACATCTTCAAAGAAAAACAAGAAAGTCCAGTTGCCTCGTGAAAAAGCACTTTTGGGACAACCATGACCTGGATGACTGAGCATCTCCATAGACATTAAGCACCTCATTACTTCTGGGTTGAAAGAATTTGCCAGTCATATGACCATTACCCAAGGGACACCCAGTCAGGGGATCCTTTCCTGTCCTCAGCAGGAGTTGGAGCTAAGGATGGGAACTCACCCCACCCCATGGAAGCACCTGGGTCTTGAACATGGGTGTGCTAACCTCCAACTTAGCATCCTAAAACCAGGCAAGCCACTGTTGAAAGACAAATCTTCATCAGGGTCCAGTCCAAGCCGGGAATAAACAAAATGGAGGCTGCTTTAGAAAGAAGGTTGTAGTTTATTGAAGAGCAGAACCAGACAGAAAAATGGCTTTGGGGGAAAAAAAACTAAACACATGGAGCAGAGTGGTGGGCTTTTTATACCTTCTGGGGCTCTTGAGGTTGCTTCCTGTTCCTGTTTGAGGCTTTGTGTTTCCCGTGTCATGTACTTTGACCTGAGTGTGCCCTTTTGATATTGGTGGATTTATCCTATGATCATCATGAGAAAGGCAGGGCTAGATGAATCAAAAGTTGGAATTAAGATTGCCGGAAGAAATATCAACAACCTAAGATACGCAGATGATACCACTCTAATGGCAGAAAGTGAAGAAGAACTAAAGAGCCTCTTGTTGCGGGTGAAGAAGGAGAGTGCAAAACTTGGGTTGAAACTTAACATTAAGAAAACCAAGATCATGGCATCTGGCCCTCTCAATTCCTGGCAAATAGATGGGGAAGAAATGGAGGTAGTGACAGATTTTATTTTCCTGGGCTCCAAGATCACTGCAGATGGGGACTGTAGCCAAGAAATTAAAAGATGCTTGCTCCTGGGGAGGAAAGCCATGGCAAATCTAGACAGCACACTAAAAAGCAGAGACATCACCCTGCCAACAAAAGTGCGTATAGTCAAGGCTATGGTCTTCCCAGTTGCAATGTATGGCAGTGAAAGCTGGACCATAAGAAAGGCTGAGCGCCAAAGAATTGAGGCCTTTGAACTATGGTGCTGGAGAAGACTCCTGCGAGTCCCTTGGACTGCAAGGCGATCAAACCGGTCAGTCCTAGAGGAGATCAATCCTGACTGCTCTTTAGAAGGCCAGATCCTGAAGCTAAAACTCAAATACTTTGGCCACCTAATGAGAAGGAAGGACTCACTGGAGAAGAGCCTCATGCTGGGAAAGATCGAGGGCAATAGAAGAAGGGGACGACAGAGAATGAGGTGGCTGGATGGAGTAACTGAAGCAGTAGGCGTGAGCTTAAATGGACTCCAGAAGATGGTAGAGGACAGGAAGGCCTGGAGGAATGTTGTCCATAGGGTCGCGATGGGTCGGACACGACTTCGCAGCTAACAACAACAAAAATCCTATGATGTCTCCTGTCCTTAGCATTTGGGTGGGGGTATGTAGATTTTACGGGTCTTTGTCTTCCTAATTTCTAGTTTCCTGGCTCCAACCTTCCTGAATGGATTATTAAATTTGCATTTCTAAAAGCTGGCCTCTGCCTTAAGAGCTGGGGCTAATTTCTAAGGGCTGGTTTCTGTCTTTTTTTTACACATCTTCTCCATTATTTTCCATTATTTTAATATTTCCCAAAATATTTCTTTCTCTGGATTCTTCCCACACCACCGTATCATTTCACTAAATAAAGAAATCCTGAGATAGCTCTAAAGAAAAGGCAACTGCATTCATATCAACCCCTCCAGGTTAGGTGTAAAACTCCAAGTTTAATCTTCGCAATGGAAATCTACTAGATTTCTTTCTCGAAAAGGTTTTTCCAGATATCTCATGAAAGATTATTTCTCTTTTATTGGCTTTCCCCACTCTTGGGTGGAATTGTACTGCTGCAATTCCCAAGTTAACAGGATCATGGCTGAAAGCTCTGGAAAACTGCACATCGGGAGAGGGGTCTAGGAAAACTCGCCATGACCAACGTGCCATAGCCAACTTGACATGGCCGACCTTATCATGGCTAAGTCACTGCAGGACTACTCATTAATTTAATTTATTTTTTAACTTTGTGTACCATGTTTTAACTGCCCTGTACACCGCCCCGAGTCCTTTAAGAGAGGGGCAGTATATAAATCCAATAAAATAAATGAATGAATGAATGAATGAATGAATGAATGAATAAATAAATAAATAAATAAATAAATAAATAAATAAATAAATAAATAAATAAATAAATAAATAAATAAATAAATAAATAAATAAATAAATAAATTGCAGGAGAATTCAACTCTGTATTAATCATTTAATTCGTGTACTTTTATGACTGGGGACCACGTTTTAGTTAAAATTATTGTAGCTCTTGTATTTCTGGATTGATTTTCTTTGTTTTATTATTATTATTGGCCACAGTTCTATCCAAATTACTTTAACATTTGTATTCGTTGAATTGTTCCACGGTGACGTGGGAGTGGGGAGCTGGTCAATTGTTCCATTCTGTCTGAAGGATAACCAGGTTGCATGAATTCTTCCCTTCAGCCTGGAAGGAACTACCCAATTTGAAAGGTCACAAATCAGCCAATCAACCACATCCACCAATAAAAGCAGTTTGGTTTAGTGGGTGGAAGTGCTGACCAGGAGATTGTGAGTACTAGCCCCACCTTAGGCATGAAAGCCAGCTGGGTGACTTTGAGCCAATCATCCAGAAGATTGTGAGTTTGAATCCTGCCTTAGGCAGGAAGGAAGGAAGGAAGGAAGGAAGGAAGAGGAAGGAAGGAAGGAAGAAAGAAAGAAGGAAGGAAGGAAGGAAGGAAGGAAGAAAGAAGGAAGGAAGGAAGGAAGGAAGGAAGAGGAAGGAAGGAAGAAAGAAAGAAGGAAGGAAGGAAGGAAGGAAGGAAGGAAGGAAGGAAAGAGGGAAGGAAGGAAGGAAACAGAAGAAATAAAGAGGAAGGAAGAAAGAAAAAGAAAGGAAGAAAGAAAGGAAGGAAAAAGGAAGGAAGACAAAGAAAGAGAAAGAAAAAAGAGAAAGAAAAAGAAAGAAAGAAAGAAAGAAAGAAAGAAAGAAAGAAAGAAAGAAAGAAAGAAAGAAAGAAAGAAAAGAAAAAGGAAGGAAGGAAGGAAGGAAGGAAGGAAGGAAGGAAGGAAGGAAGGAAGGAAGGAAGAAAGAAAGAAAGAAAGAAAGAAAGAAAGAAAGAAAGAAAGAGAAAGAAAAGTAAGAAAAATAAGAAGATTCATGGAAGATCTAACCAAGACCAACAGCTCAAAGAAAAGACCCATCCCTTTAATGACCACAATCGTTTCCTAAGTAGGGCCCCTACTAAGCAGGCAACCCGTGGTACAATTCTAAGTTTACAACCAAGGAAACCAGAGACAATTTCCTCCTGCACCTGGTCTCTCGCCCTCCTTTCCACTTTTCTTTGCCCAAGCTTGGGGCTCCCCCATCAAGCACAAGAGTCTCTCGGAAGAACCGACTCAAATCCAAATTTCTGTCCCATTAAACATCTGAGAAATATGTTGCGCTGCCGATATAGTTGGTTAGGGAAATTTGCAGCTTCCCCTTCTACCCAGTCATCCGTAGGAACGGCAGCTGCTGTCGAAAAGGCACGGGCCAAAAATATCTCTTTGCCAATTCCGAGTCGGATGAGACGGCACCACAGACTCTGGCACTTTTACGCCCAGGCACCATCTCTCCGTTCCCACCTGATGTCGTACGACCTGGTGGTATTAATTAGCAGCAGAAAATTAAGAAAACCTTTAAGTACAGCCAAAGAGAACTCAGTTCTCTGGGGGAACCGAGAAGCCTTTTTTTTTTTTTTGTCGGCCCGTGAACAGCTTGGCAAGAAAACGCAAAACTCCAACTTAAAGTAGAAAGGAAAAGACTATTTTTTTTATTTTTAGATTTGTGCTCGGAGAACACCGCTTCGTTCTTTTTTTTTCTATGCTTCACTTCTTCCCAGATGCTCTTTCTCCGTTCTCGGAATATTATTTAGGGGGGAGGGGGGAAAGAATCAAAATCGCGTGAAGGATTAGTGCCGCTTTATAAAAGCGGTGGGAAGACCTCGCTTGGAATATACTGCATGCAGTTTGGGTCACCAGAGAGAAAAAAACATACAAAGAACAGTTGCAGGATTTGGGTTTTGGCCAGTCTATAGAAAAGAAGAACTAGGGGGGACATGATAGCAGTATTCCAGTGTTTGAGGGCTGACACAAAGAAGAGGAGGGGGTCACATTATTCTCCAAAGCACCAGAGGGCAGGACAAGAAACAATGGATGGAAACTCATCAAGGAGAGAAGCAACCTGGAATTAAGGAGAAACTTCCTAACAGTGAGAACAATTAGCCAGTGGAACAGCTGGCCATCAGAAGTTGTGGGTGTTCCACCACTGGAGGTTGTTCAGAAGAGACGGGACAGCCACTTGTCTGAAATGGTATA
>NW_027673210.1:0-10110 GCF_964194415.1 Vipera berus
TAGTTCCTCTTCACTTTCTGCCATTAGAGTGGTGTCATCTGCATATCTTAGATTGTTGATGTTTCTTCCGGCAATCTTAATTCCAACTTTTGATTCATCTAGCCCTGCCTTTCTCATGATGTGCTCTGCATATAAATTAAATAGGCAAGGCGACAGTATACAGCCTTGCCGGACTCCTTTCCCAATTTTGAACCAATCAGTGGTCCGTGTCCAGTTCTCACTGTTGCTTCTTGGCCCGCATATAGGTTTCTCAAAAGACAAATATGATGGTCTGGTACGCCCATCTCTTTAAGGACTTGCCACAGTTTGTTATGATCCACACAATCAAAGGCTTTAGCATAGTCAATGAAGCAGAAGTAGATGTTTTTCTGGAACTCTCTAGCTTTCTCCATGATCCAGCGTATGTTAGCAATTTGATCTCTAGTTCCTCTGCCTCTTCGAAATCCTGCCTGTACTTCTGGTAGTTCTCGATCCACATACTGCTGGAGTCTAGCTTGTAGAATTTTAAGCATAACTTTACTAGCATGAGAAATGAGTGCAATGGTGCGATAGTTTGAACATTCTTTGGCACTGCCTTTCTTTGGAATTGGAATGTAAACTGATCTTTTCCAATCCTGTGGCCACTGTTGAGTTTTCCAAATTTGCTGGCAAATTGAGTGTAGCACTTTTACTGCATCGTCTTTTAAGATTTTGAATAGCTCAGCTGGAATACTGTCACCTCCACTAGCTTTGTTGTTGCTCAGCTTTTCTAAGGCCCACTTCACTTCACATTCTAAGATGTCTGGCTCGAGGTCAGTGACCACCTCATTGTGATTGTCAGGGATGTTAAGCTCATTCCTGTATAGTTCTTCTGTGTAATTTTGCCACCTCTTCTTAATCTCTTCTGCCTCTGTTAGGTCCCTGCCATTTTGGTCCTTTATCATGCCCATTTTTGCATGAAACGTTCCTTTCATCTCTCCAATTTTCTTGAAAAGATCTCTGGTCCTCCCTATTCTATTGTTTTCTTCTATTTCTTTGCATTGTTCATTTAAGAAGGCAACCCTATGGACAGTACCAAAAGGCAAATATTAAATACAACAGCCCAATTCAATAAATTAATACAAAGCCTTAAAATACCCCTAAACCCATCAGACCAGGCCGGCTTGTTCAAATAAATATGTTTTTAGGTCATGTCGGAAGGAGCGAAGGTCGGGAGCCGTCCGGAGCTCCACCAGTAAACGCCCTACCCCTGGGGGCCGCCAGTCAACACTCTTTGACCGACGGCACCCTAAGTAGGCCCTCTCTGTGGGAGCGCACTGGACGAAGGGAAGTTGATGCCGGCAGCAGGTGCTCCCATAAGTAACCTGGACCCATGCCATTTAGGGCTTTATAGGTCGTAACCAGCACCTTGAATCTTACCCGGAGGACAACCAGAAGCCAATGCAGTTCACGGAGTAGAGGTGTTACATGGGAGTATTGGGAAGCCCCAACCACCACTTGTGCAGCTGCATTCTGCACCAGCTGGAGCCTCCAAGTAGTCCTCAAGGGCAGCCCCATGTACAGAGCATTGCAGTAGTCCAAACGGGAGGTCACGAGTGCATGAGTGACTGTGCACAAGGCATCCCGGTCTAGATAGGGCCGCAACTGACGCACCAGGCGAACCTGGGCAAAGGCCTCCCTAGTCACAGCTCCTATATGATCATCCAAGGAGAGCTGTGAATCTAGGAGGACACCCAAGTTGTGAGCAACCTTTTTGTTCCTCCCTTCCTCCCTCATGCCAAAAACTCTTCAGACATCAAATTCTACTTTATATTAAAAAGATAAAACTGTATATTAATATATATATTCACAAAATCCTAAATACCTGTTTATGTAATAATTTTTCATATCCTGATGTACAGTGCATGCTAAATGAATGTATACTTCAGATTTACTATTTATGTTAGCACCCACTTCAATCCCACATCTTAAGAAAGCAGAACTCTTGGAAGCGTATTCTTCCAACAGGAACTTTTATTAAGAGTAGTTGATAGCAGGCATAATAGAAAGGATCTGAGATTTCCCACGCAGAACGATAGGTTAAGGTATCCCCAAGCAATATCCCACCCTGTAGTCCATCTGGCCAGTGTGGGACAACCAATCCCCAGGTGTTAGGTCCATCGTGGGAAAAGGGGAGATAACATCGACCCATCTCCAGATCACGCAGCAATGGTTGACAGCTCTTCACACCTTCCTCTGGGATCATAGAAATAAACCAGGCACGGAGGTTACATTCTTTATTCCTTTCCTTGTTCTTACTGACAGTTTAGGGAGATAGTTCAGAGAGACATATAACGCAGGGGAGCAAGATGTTACATTGTAGTGGATAGAGGAAACAAAGGCAATAAACAAAAGCAAAAGGTTGAAGTGTAGTGGATAGAGGAAGCAGAGGCAATAAACCCACAGGCACATCCCCCCTCCCCCTTGGGAGTATGGCAGAACCCAGGGAAAGGTGATATTTGCTTTTGGATTAGAGGGGATAGATAGAAATGAAATAGGAATGGGTTCTGACAATTTAGAACATTTAAATCAATTTATTAAAATGTTTTGAATAAAAACATATTAAAACACAGAAAAAGGAAATTGAGGAATTTATACAATGTGATAATCTTATATACTACATTATACTTGTACCCATTTCTTTTATTAACTGTGAATTCTGAAAGTTATCTTTCAGATAACTTTCCGTATAATATTGATAAATGGTTATGCTATCAATATAATATTTCTAGTAATATAGAATTGCTTTTCATTAGTAGATGTTTGTTGTAATCATAAAATAAGAGGTAAATTTATAATTGTATTTTAAATGCTGTATAGAAGATGGAAGCTACTTTGAATTTTTTCTTTCTTGTCTATGCTTCTTTTACTTTTTTCCTTTCTCACACTTTTAGCTTCTTTGATTTTTTCCTTTTTCCTTTTTCTTATTTTATGTTAGTTCATATCTATCTTTTTGAAAACCTTTAATTATATATGTAAGAAACTGCCTCAATGAAGCCTCCCAAGAATGCAGAACTCTTGAAACAAACATCATTTCAAAAGGAGCTTTTATTGGAAGGTGTTGACAGCAGTAATAGAAGGCAGGATCTGAGGATTTTTCTCATGAATCAATAGTTTAACAGAGACAGTGAAAACTCCACCCCAACTGTCCATCCAGATGATTCAAATAGGCCAATTCGCAGGTGTTAAAATGCTGTGGGAACAGAGTAATAAAGTGCTGCTTCCAAGGCTGTTAGGACTCCGTGCTTTTTCTCCCCGCCCAGAGATAAGGAGATGGCCAGAGGTACATTCCATTCTTACCTCGAGGAAGAAACATCAAAGAGGATAGAGCAGGGAACAAAGCAGAGGAAATACACTGTAGCAACCCCAAGTTCCCCCTCGCCCCCAGAGGAATGGCAGAACCCGGTTGATGGCTGCTGCACTTGAGGGTCACCTTTCTGACTTTCGCTTCCCAGTCCTCCTTCTTTCCCATGCCAATTGACCATCTCAGCTTTTCACGACTCTCTCTGGTCATGGCTTTGTCAAATGAGCTGCAGGAATCCAAGCTGTTGCCACTCAGGCCAACCTTGGGGAGAGCTTCCCTGCAAAGGTTGCTTTCTTCTTTCTCACCACCGTGGCTCGACATCATATCTAAGGGAACACCTGCTTCTGGCATCAACTTCCCATCGGCCTGTGCGCTCCCATAGGGAGGGCCTCCTTAGGGTGCCGCCGGTCAGGGAATGCCAGCGGGTGATCCCCAGAGGGAGGGCATTCTCTGTGGGCACGCCTGCCCTTTGGAATGATTTACCTGTGGAACTCCGGACTGCCCCCGACCTGCACTCATTTTTCCAGGACCTGAAAACCTGGCTTTTCAATCTATCTGGCCTGGACTGAGGGGGTTTTTAGTTTTAAGTTTTAACATTGTTTTATTGTTGGGCTATTATTAATTTAATTCTTTTTAATTCTATTTTTATCTTAATTTATATTGTCTTTTAAATATTGCCCTGTAAACCGCCCTGAGTCCTTTGGGAATAGGGCGGTATAGAAAACTAATTAAATAAATAATTAAATAAATAAATAAATATTGCACAGGCCCCATGGTAGGGTTTTCCCTCAGGGCTGACCACTTCACAGATCCTGCCTAATGTAAGGAACTGCCTTAATTAAGCCTCCCAAGAATGCAGAACTCTTGAAACAAACATCATTTTAAAAGGAAGTTTTATTAGAAGGTGTTGACAGAAGTAATAGAAGGCAGGATCTGAGGATTTCCCACACAAATCAATAGTTTAAAAGAGACAATGCAAACCCCACCCCAACTGTCCATCCGGATGATTCAAATAGGCCAATCTGCAGATGTGAAAATGCTGTGGGAATGGAGTGATAAGGTGCCGCTTCCAAGGCTGTTAGGTCTCCACGCTTCTTTTCCCCACCTGGAGAAAAGGCAAATGGCTGGAGGCACATTCCATTCTCACCACGAGGAAGAAACATCAAAGAGGATAGAGCAGGGAACAAAGCAGAGGAAATACACTGTAGCAACCCCAAGCTCCCCCTCTCCACCCCCACCCCCCGAGGAATGGCAGAACCCGGGAGAGAACAGAAACCCCAATGCCCACAGAAAGACTGGGTTCTGACAATATATATGCATAATATAACTGCCATGGCAAGACAAGACCTTGAATAATCAAAGAGCACAACAGGCATTAAGCACCAGATCCACAGAAACAGGAGTCTTCCACACTTAGACTGGACCTAAGTTATACACTATGTAGAGACATCTCAGAGACAATCCAACACATAGTAGCTGGGTGAAACAAGACTGCATTTTCAGGAGGCAACTGGACTTTCTTCTTGTTGTTGTTTTTCTTTGAAGACATTTTGCTTCTCATCCAAAAAGCTTCTTGAGCTCTGACTGGATGGTGGGGAATGGAAGGATTTATATTCCTTGGAGACAGCTGGTCATTTGCATTCTCTTAGAGAGTCATTGGGGCCATTTAAAGGTTTACCTGTGTCCTCAGGGTCACCTGAGCAGTATAAAGAATGCAAATGACCAGCTTTCTGCAAGAAATATAAATCCTTCCATTCCCCACCATCCAATCAGAGATGGAGAAGCTTCTTGGATGAGAGGGAAACATCTTCAAAGAAAAAAAAGAAAACAAAAAACCCCCGAGAAAGTCCAGTTGCCTCCTATAAAATCACCTTTGGGACAACCATGATGTGGATGACCGAGAATCTCCATAGACATTTAGCAGGGTGAAAGTTGCAGGCAGGAACAGCATACACTGAATGGCACAATCAAGTAGCTAGCATTGTATGTGGTAACATCTGCAAGTATACATGCTAGACCCTTCCAAACCCAGATGGAAGGTTCTGTGAGGTGATCTCACGATGAATCGTTAAAGGTGCTTCCAAGTAAAGGCATCACGCAGAGATGCAATCATATTAGCTTTATTCAATGATAGATCAAAGAAAAAGAAATACTTGGCATGAAAGCATTCATGCCTGCATGTGAGAGAGAAATAAAATAAAAGAAAACAAGCTAGCATTACATGACTAAAACAGAAGAACTAGAGGCTAGGAGTAGAAGTAGAACTAGAGTGAGAAGAGGATGAGAACAAAGAGCAGCCCCTCGTGCAGAGGTATTTATGGGGGGTCTTGGTCCCTCCCTGACCATAAAACTCTCTCGCCAATGGGGCTGTCGGGTCTGAGACCCTTGGCTCATCAGTGGAAGCAAAGAAGCCTCTTTGCTCCCATCTGATGACCTTTTTAGGGAACTGCCATGGCTGGCACTAATCATCTAACAGGTTCCACTGAAGAATGTGGAGAATAACAGGGATAAGATCCTGTGGGACTTCCAGATCCAAATGGATAGGCAGATAGTGGCCAATCAACCAGACATCATGGTAGTAGATAAGGACCAGAAGGCAACAGTGATGATAGATGTAGTGGTGCCAAGTGACAGCAACATCAGGAAGGAGCCAAAGAAGGTGGAGAAGTACCAGGGCCTAAAGTAGGAACTAGAGGGGATGTTAAAAGTAAAGGCCAAAATGTCCCAGTAGTGGTAGGAGCACTGGAAGTTGTGACTTCTCATAGTATTCTAATACATCCATTATCACTTTTAAGTTACTTTTAATTTGTCTCTTTGGTAAAAAGACATTTTGTTCTGGATGTATAAATTCCACTAAGTATTTTTTCAGTCTCTCTGCCATTATTGAAGTAAAATTTTTATAATCCACATTAAGCAGCGAAATCGGTCTATAGTTTTTAATCTGTGTCAAATCTGAAACTTCTTTTGGTATTAGAGTGATGTTTGCTTCCATCCACGTGGCTGGAAGTTTAGCCTCCAACAAAAGTCAATTACAAACATCTTTCAATGGTTCACTTAGTATATCTTGTAGGTTTTTGTATAACTCTGCCAGTAACCCATCTGGACCTGGTGTTTTCCCTTTTTTTTTGCCTTCTCATGGCCTCTGATATTTCCATCATTGTAATTCTTTCCTCTAACAGTTTTAAATGTCTCTGGGATTTTTGGAAGGTTATTTTTTTCTAAATATTGAACAGTTCTCTTTCTTGAAGTTTCCTCTATGTCATATAGTTTCCTGTAGTATTCCTTAATTATCTTTTTTATTTCTTCATTGTTAAATTGTAGACAGCCTTTTCCATCTACTAAGCTGTATATCATTTTCTTCTCTTTCTGTTTTTTAAGTTTATAACCTAACCATCTTCCTGGTTTATATGCATTTTCAAAAAAATTCTGTTTTGCTCTCTTTATCTGCTGTGCCACTTTTTCTGAGTCCAACGAATTTAGTTTATGTTTTATTATTTCCATTTCTCTTTACAAAGTCTTTTTCTGTGGATTTTTTTTTGTAATTCTGATTCTAATTTTCCAAATTTTTCTTTTAATAGTACATATTGCTGTCTTCTCTGTTTGTTTTTCTTTGCCGTGTATGTTATAACTATGCCTCTAAAGTATGCTTTAGCTGTATCCCATATATTTTGTAATGTTGTATCTTCTTTTTTATTTTCTTTAAAGAGCTCCATTTCTTTTTTTGCTAATTCTATAAATTCTCTTTCTTTTAATATAGATTGATTTAAAGTCCATCTTGGTCTTTTTTGTATTCCTCTCCATGTCACTTTTAAAGGATTATGGTCTGCCCATGTGCCTATTTCTATCTCAGTTTCCTGTATATTCATCCTCAATTCAGACGTCATCCAAATCATATCAATTCTTGACCAGGATTTTTTACTGTTTGAGTAAAAAGTGTATTGTATTTTTTCTGGATTAATTTCCCTTCAAACGTCTTGTATTCCAATTTCATCTGTCATATCAAAAAATGTCCAAGGTAATCTTCTTCCGGTTTCCCCTGTTTTACTGCTTTTATAATCAATTGTCCCATCTACTATCACATTAAAGTCTCCTACTAAACAAATATTTTGGTACTCCATTTCTATTATTTTTCTATGTAGGCTTTGATAGAATTCTTCTTGGTTATTGTTTGGTGCATAAATTGCTACTAATAATGCTTGGTTTTGGTGTAGATATATTTCTACCGTTACAATTCTTCCTTCTTCATCTGAGTATCCCATTTTAGAATCTATTGTCTCTTTGATGTATACAGCAACACCTCTTTTTTCTGTTGTGCTGATGCATAAGTTTCCCAATTTTTGAATATTCCAGTTATTTATGTTGGTTTTTTTATATGTGTCTCTTGCAAACAAATTATATCTATTTTCAATTTCTGTAATTTACTAAAAATTTTATTTCTTTTTGATAGGGAGTTTAGTCCATTTATATTCACTGAGAAAATTCCATTATCTTTCTCCATTTCCATTTCCATTATTTATATTTAGGTCTAGTCGATCTTGTAATCCTCTGTTCTCTGGCAGTTCCTTCAATTTCACCCTCTTGTTCATCCTTCTCTTTCTGTTGTCCTTCTTGAATTGTCTCTTCCATTTGTTTCTGTTTCTTGCTCTCCTCTTGTCGTTGTTGCACCCCTTCATCTAAAATTGCTTGGTTTCTTGATTCAAAGTACTCTGCTTTCCAAACTGAATCCAGCTGATACCTTTGTTGTTGTTGTTAGTTGCAAAGTCATATCTGACCCATTGCGATCCCATGGACAATGTTCCTCCAGGCCTTCCTGTCCTCTACCATTTTCCGGAGTCAATTTAAGCTCACGCCTATTGCTTCAGTGACTCCATCCAGCCACTTCATTCTCTGTCGTCCCCTTCTTCTATTGCCCTCAAGCTTTCCCAGCATTAGGCTCTTCTCCAGTGAGCCCTTCCATCTCATTAGGTGGCCAAAGTATTTGAGTTTCAACTTCAGGATCTGGCCTTCTAAAGAGCAGTCAGGGTTGATCTCCTCTAGGACTGATTGGTTTGAATGCCTTGCAGTCCAAGGGACTCGCAGGAGTCTTCTCCAGCACCATAGTACAAAGGCCTCAATTCTTTGGTGCTCAGCCTTTCTTATGGTCCAACTTTCACAGCCATACATTGCAACTGCCTTGACTATATGCACTTTTGTTGGCAGGGTGATGTATCTGCTTATTAGTGTGCTGTCTAGATTTGCCATGGCTTTCCTCCCCAAGAGCAAGCATTTTTTAAGTTTTATTTATTTATTATGGGACTTATATGCCGCCCTATCTCCCAGAGGACTCAGGGCGGCTAACAACAATAAAAAACCAGCAGTACAAAAGTTAAGAAAAAATTAAATAGCCCCAAATATTAATTACACAGTTAAAATTAAAACTTTTAAAAACCCATCATCAATCCAGGTCAGCCTGATGGAAAAAGAACGTCTTGAGGTCACGGCGAAAGGACCGGAGGTCCGGGGCCATCCGAAGCTCAAGGGGGAGTTGATTCCAAAGGGCTGGTGCTCCCACAGAGAAGGCCCTCCCCCTGGGGGTCGCCAGCCGACATTGTCTGGCCGAAGGCACCCTGAGGAGGCCCTCTCTGTGTGAGTGCACTGGGCGATGGGAAGTCGTCCCCGGCAGCAGACGGTCCTGCAGATATCCCGGGCCTAAGCCATGTAGGGCTTTAAAGGTAAGTACCAGCACCTTAAATCTTGCCCGGAAGACAACTGGTAGCCAATGCAGCTCACACAGGAGGGGTGTAATATGGGAGTATCGGGATGCTCCCATCACTACCCGCGCGGCCGCATTCTGCACCAGCTGGAGCCTCCAGGTGGTCTTCAAGGGCAGCCCCATGTAGAGAGCATTGCAGTAATCTATCCGAGAGGTAACGAGTGCATGAGTGACTGTACGTAGGGCATCTCGGTCCAGATAGGGGCGCAACTGGCGCACCAGGTGAACCTGGGCGAATGCCCTCCTGGCCACGACTCAAAACTGAGTCGTGAATCCAGGAGGATGCCTAAATTGCACGCCCTATCAACGGGAGGCAACACCTCTCCCCCCATAACCAAAGATGGAACCTCTTGGATAAGATGAGATGCCGGTACATAAAGCCACTCAGTTGTGGCCGGGTTGAGCTGGAGCCTGTTCTTGGCTGCAGTCCCCATCTGCGGTGATCTTGGAGTCCAAGAAAATAAAATTTGTCACTCACTACCTCCATTTCTTCCCCATCTATTTGCCAGGAATTGAGAAGGCCGGATGCCATGATCTTGGTTTTCTTAATGTTGTTTCTTAATGCTGATACCTTGTGTTATTCCAATTTATTAAGATGCTTTTCGGCATTAACCATCTAAAGTTTATGCCTTTTGCAATCAGCTTTGTAGTCAAAAAATGATAGTGTCTTTGAGTGTTTCTTACTCTCTTAGGTATCTGTTTTAAGACCACAATTTCTTTATTTTTATATTGTAATGGTTCAATTCTCACTCTTCTCAGTACTTCATCTCTTGTTGTTTTCTTTATGAATCTTACATGTACTTCTCTTGGTAGTTTAATTTTCCTTGTGTAGCTTGAGTTCATTCGAAATATTTCATCTATCTCCATTTGCATCTCTGTTCTTTCTGCTTTCAAAGCTTCTGCCAAAAGCTCAATGATCACAACTGCTATGTTTTCTTCTCTGTCCTCAGGGATATTTTGAAATCTCAAATAGTGTTCTGCCTTGTCCATTTCCAGAATTGCAACTGTCCCCTCTAAATTTTGCTTTGCTTGTTCT
>NW_027673209.1:0-10000 GCF_964194415.1 Vipera berus
GAAGGAAGGAAGGAAGGAAGGAAGGAAGGAAGGAAGGAAATGTGTCCCTGAATTAAACTTCTAGTGGCAATAAATGGAGTCTCCCCCAACCTGCAGACTAAGGCCACAACAGTAGATATTGTGGTTCTAAATGAACAGCTCTTTCAGCATGGAAGTCTTAAGTGTGCACTTCATTACAGATGGTAATGGCAAAATATTACTATGAGTTACTGGTTTGAGGTCTATAACAAATCTAGCCCATTTTCAGATTCTGTTTGTGTGATTTGGGTAGCTGCTTCCCCTTCTCCCCACACACATAATCTAAGTTTGTAGTCAGAAAATAATTCTGGATTAAAAATGTAAACTGCATCTTATGCAGTATGTATTTTAAATAGCAACTTAAAATTCTGCACAAACATTCCTGCAGAGAAGACCTCAATTACTTAGAATATGAGAGCCATTGATACGTAGGTTATGTTGTCACAAGACTGTTATTATATTTGTGGGAAAGCAGATTAAGATGTAAATTATAGAGATGCCCCCTCCTGATGTCAAATTGTATAAAACTCCATGGAAGAGACTGATGTTGCTTTCAGTGAAAAAGTTACAGAGATAAATACATAAATTGAATGAGACTTATCCCACATGCATTTGGGTGAAATGTTTTCATTCCCTGAATCCAAATGATGAAGGAAGGAAGGGAGGGAGGGAGGGAGGGAGGGAGGGAGGGAGGGAGGGAGGGAGAGAAGATCTTTTTCTCCTGTGAAATAATTCTTAGTAAGGATTGGGGTAAAACACATGATACAAAACTAAATATCTTGAAGAGATTGTCAAAAGGATTGAAACAAGAAAAGGCAGTTCCTGCCCCCTCCCTCCACAGAAAGACCCTTCTGTGGAAAGTTTGGCAGTAACATGAAAGATTTCTATTCATTTTCATATCATAAAAATAACTCAACATATTTGCCTGGTATGATCACTAATTCAGTAATGTTTTACTGAGCATTAATTGTATAACATGCAATTCTCTTTGTCCAGTTATCAATACTACATCTTTTTTTATTTTTAATAAATGCTTTTAAAGTTAAAAGTGATTCCATTTAGATTATATACACAGCAGATCTCCAGAATGGACTCATAGGCTTTAATTTTGAACATGAGTTTTTTTTAAGGACATATGAAAATTAATAGTGTTGTATTTAGAGTAGTGAAGGCAATTATTTTGTAAGGAGGGATAGAGTAGTAACCTTTCAATAATTGCCATGAATAATGATAACCCTATGTTATCAGTTCTTGTTATCATTTTTATGTACATAAGAAAGCAATCTTGATAACATACGTTCAACAACAGAGTCTCTGCAGGCCTCAGGGGGAAAAAAAGTAGAAAATTATTGCAACCTATTGGTCTCACACTGCTTACCCTTGAAATAGAAGACCATTTAGTTGAATTTTGGGAAGTGCTGGCTCATGTCTTCACTCAGCCCTGAAACTCACCAGATGACTTAGGCTAATCACAGTATCTCAGATCATATACATCAGTACTGTCCTGAAAATAATACCAAAGGGATACTATAGCAACTGATAATTACAATGTACAAGCAAGCAAACAAAAAGATATAAAACAGCATTTCACAGGTACAGCTAAGCTCAACAAACATCAATCCCTAGGAATGTTAGCCACATTAAACTGCATGGGCTCTGAGAACAAGAATGGGAAGGGAGAAGCACCCACAAGATACAGAAAATGAATGTGCATGGCATTGGGCATCCGTTTGCTGAGAACCCTACAGATGGAGGGAACTATGTTGGGAGTAAAGCAATTAACAAATATAGACAGCAACTAAGAATACAATACAGCTGAGAATGAAGCAGACATCCATCCTGAAATGGTATAGGGTTTCCTGCCTGAGCAGGGGGTTGGACTAGATGACCTCCAAGGTCCCTTCCAAATTATTATTATTATTATTATTATTATTATTATTATTATTATTATTATTATTATTATTATTATTATTATTATTATTATTGTTGTTGTTGTTGTTGTTGTTGTTGTTGTTGTTGTTCTTGTTCTTGTTCTTGTTCTTGTTCTTGTTCTTGTTCTTGTTCTTGTTCTTGTTCTTGTTCTTGTTCTTATTATTACTCTATTATAAACTCTTAAACTGTTTTGGTCTCCTAATGAGCATTCTGGGATCACATGGTGCCATATAGTGCTTACAATAGTCATAATTCTTATGTTCTCCCAACAGCAAATACTGGGAAGCCACACCAAAAAGCCATTCCAACTTCATCTTCAATAATCTTCTACCACAGGGGTCCCCAATCTGTGGGCCACAGCCCACTACTGGTTGGTGGCCTATTCAAAACTGGGCCACATGAGTGGCTGGCTGATGTGCATGTGCACAAAGCCCCACTCACGTGAGCATCGTGGGTATTTGGTGCATCATTTGCATGTGCATCATAAGTGCTCTGCGAGCAACAGGTGCTCGTGCATGTGCACACGTGTGTGCATGTGTCTTCCCCTCCCACAGAACCATCCCCCACTTTTATTTATTTATTTATTTATTTATTTAGTTATATTTATATACCGCCCTATTCCCTGAGGACTCAGGGCGGTTTACAGGGAATTAAAAATCCAAAATACAAAAATTAAGAACCAAATTAAAAAATATTAAATTAACCCTGTAGTCAGTTAAAAAGAACCCCAAATTAAAAATTCCTCCTCAGTCTGGGCCCGAGAGCTCGAAGAGCCAGGTCTTCAGGCCCCGGCGGAATGATCGAAGGTCGGGGGCAGTTCTCAGCTCCACCGGCAGCTGGTTCCCCCTCCTTCCCTTCTGGGCCACCAACCTGGAAATTTGGGGGAACTCTGCTCTACCATACTCAAATCGGGATAGCAAGATAAATCTCCTGTGATCTGAGAGAGATGAGACTAGAGATATTTCCTCAGACTTCCAGGCAAAAGAGGATTAGAGTTCTCCAGTCCTATTTTGGAAGTATAATTAATGAATAATATTAGCTCTCATTTTATAGTATGCCCAGAGAAATAGAGCCAAGGTAAGGAATATTCATGCACACTAGAAATGGAAGAAATCTATTTGTTTCCCAAAGTTACTAAATCCAGGGCTTTTTTTCTCATAGAACGCTTCTGGAACCTTTTTTGAAAGAAAAATTTAGCTGATTCTAGAAAAAATAGTATCGTTTGTACACTCTTGAAAACTATTTTGAATCTAAACAATTCTTAAGAATGAAATATTCTTAATTTGCACTTTACTTTTACTGTTTGGACTGTTGTGTGTTTTGAAAAATAGATTATTTAGAATCTAGTTATGTTGCACTTCAGTCTTTAAATAATTAACCTAGTATATACATAACAATATATGATGTTTTCCCTGGTGAGCTTAACATCAATAACAACATTTATTAAAAAGGCTAAAATAATTTCTGGGGGTATTATCTGTATAGTAAAATTTTGGACAAGCAGTGATCATGTTACATATGTGCATAAGCGTAGTCAGTAGCATATGCCTTTTTAAAAATATCAAACATGCAAAGAAACAAAAATAAGTCCAAAATATCTGTATTACATCCAGAAATGCCAACTTTGCAACCAATGTTTCTCATCCATAACTATGGCACCCTAAGGATACCTGCATACATGCAAATGTTTCTCTGGGATCAGTAACGCAACAGGGATTGCTTTTTCCTTCCAGTAACATATACCTAAAACCAGTTTATTGCATTTGGCAATTGTACTAAAAAAAATCTTATTCATTTAATTTGAAATCAAGTGAAAAAATGATTTAAATTATTTTATTAAAACAAATTAATGGCAATTCTTTTATAAAAAGTTGCCTCAAACAAAATGAGTTTGACATGCCTGCTCTAGATAAATTCTAGACCAGGCCTGTACATGCAGCCTACCAAGCACCCTTGGACAGAGCACAGACTTTTTTTTAAAGTAATAAAATCACCACCCACTGCCGTGAAAGTCATGTTGCCTAGTGCCTCCATGGCTTACCATGACCACAAGCTCCAACACTGTAGATGCTCCTCTAGTCACCAAATCATTGATTAGCCCACCAGCATTCTTTTGCAGACCAACAAAGATTTTTAATTTATCAGTGTGGGCCTTTCCTTTCTACAAGATAATAATATTAATATTAATATTAATAATAATAATAATAATAATAATAATAATAATAATAATAATAATAATAATAATAATAATAATAATAATAAGTTGAAAGGTACCTTGGAGGTCATCTAGTCTAACCCCCTGCTCAGGCAGGAAACCCTATACCATTTCAGGCAAATGGTTGTCCAGTCTCTTCTTAAAAACTTCCAGTGTTGGAGTATTCACCACTTCTGGAGGCAGGTTGTTCCACTGGTTAGTTGTTCTAACTGTCAGGAAATTTCTCCTTAGTTCTAGGTTGCTTCTCTCCTTGACTAGTTTCCATCCGTTGCTTCTTGTCCTGCTTTCAGGTGCTTTGGAGAATAGCTTGACTCCCTCTTCTTTGTGGCGGCCCCTGAGATATTGGAACACTGCTATCATGTCACCCCTCACCCTTCTCTTCATTAAACTACACATACCCAATTCCAGCAACCATTCCCTATATGTTTTAGCCTCCAGTCCCCCAATCATCTTTGTTGCTCTTCTCTGTACTCTTTCTAGAGTCTCAACATCTTTTTTACATCGTGGTGACCAAAACTGGATGCAATATTCCAGGTGTGGCCTTACCAAGGCATTGTAAAGTGGTATTAGTACTTCACGTGATCTTGATTCTATCACTCTGTTAATGCAGCCTAGCACTGTTTTGGCTTTTTTGGCAGCTGCAGCACACTGCTGGCTCATATTTAAGTGATTGTCCACTAGTACTCCGAGATTTCTCACAGTTACTACTATTGAGCAAGGTACCACCTGTACTATACCTGTGCATTTGATTTTTCCTGCCTAAATGTAGAACCTTACTTTTTTCACAATTGAATTTCATTTTGTTAGATAGTGCCCAGTGTTCGAGTCTGTCCAGATCCTCCTGTATCTTAAGCCTATCTTCTGGAGTATTGGCTATTCCTGCCAGCTTGGTGTTGTCTGCAAATTTGATGAGTTCCCCATCTATCCCCTCATCCAAATCGTTGATGAAGATGTTGAAGAACTGCACAGACCTCTTCTAGATTTTCCTCTTGCCTTTCCGAGTTAACTCCTTGGTCTGTCATTGAGCAAGAATTGACTTTGTAGGGAAGCATATTATCATTTGATGTATATTTAACATATGTTCTACCTTTATTTACCAATTATATAATATTTGTATGCAATCCACATGGCAAGGCAGTGGCGTAGCGTGGGTTGTCAGCACCCGGGGCAATTTGCGCCCCCTAACCCGGTGACGTCATGGCACCGCCGAAAAGACGCGCCCTGCAGTGGCGTAGACTTTCCAAGAAGAGTCGCGCGCATGCGGGATGCTTCCGGGTCCCTCTCGAGGGCGGCTGGGCGGGGCTCCGACCTGCAAGAGCCGCTGCATTCAAGCTCGCACGTGAGCCCCGCTAAATAAAGCCACGCATGTGCACGAAGCTAGGCCAGCCGGCCGGCGGGTCCGTCTTCGCTCGGCCAAGCCTGCCGGGGCGCCTGCGGGGCGCTTGCGGTTGGCCTGAGCCTGGGCGGAGAGTTGGGCGCTTCTATTTATTTTATTCAGTTTGTGTGGCCGCCCATCTCACCTGCCGGACTCGTTTCGCTTTGCAAGAAAGAGCAGCTCGAGAACGGAGCCAAGCCGACTCTGTGCAGCCCTTGGGGCTCCCTGAGCAGCTCAGTGCGAGCGCGCCCCCCCAGATGTTGCACCCGGTGTGGCCGGGCCCCCCTGCACCCCCCACGCTATGCCACTGTGGCAAGGTTTGGGGAAACCTACGATAGAAAAAAAATATATATTTTAAATCATAAGATTAAAACATCGCCTGGCCCGCACCGCCTCCGCTGCCCACATTGCGCAGCCCCACCATATAGAGTGGGTCTGCTGCTCCCACAGCACCAGCCGTGCTGGCTCCGGCCCCAGGGAGGGGAGCCCACCGCCAACATCCTTCGCACCTGTGACTGCAGCAGCACCGCCCCCCCACCCCACCCCGCCTCCTGCGCCTGCCAAGATGAGAGTTCCGGAACCTTTTTTTTTTTTTTTTAGAAAAAAAGCACTGACTAAATCTACTACACCTACTATACTATACCAGTAGCAAGATATGCTAGGCATGGGCTGAATCAGATACAGGACTACTGCCATCTTAATACACCTTTACTCAAACACTGATTCTGAGGCAACAAAACTACCACATGAGACCTGGAATAAATGCCTCAACTCACACATAAAGTACCTACAGATGTACAAATTCACATATTCACATTGGATCAATGTCACAAAAGTTAAGGTTCTTAAGTGGTTGAATTGTCATGAAGTCTATTAAGATATGAAACCAAGGAAAAGCCATTAAAAATTTGGTTTAAAGTCCAAATATATGGGCAGCTGGAAACATTCAGATCAGGTTCAAGTAGTGAAATATTGGTACACCCTGAATAGTTCAAAATGTTATTTGATTAGACAAGAACCCCAAAGTTGATACTGAATAAAAGACAATATGACCTCTAACATATGTTTTGAATTTTTATTTTGTATTTTTATGATGATGAACATGGATAAAATGGGTATCATTAACAAACTGCATTTTCTTATCTCGGTCTCATTAACTGTCTTGACTATTTCTTGCACATGAAATGGAGAGAGAGAGCACAGTTTAATCACAGCAAATGCAATTGAAGTAGGAGAGCTATAAACTTTAATTCTGCTTATTTCCCTTTCCTGGTTAGCTTCCAGCAGACTGAAGAGCCTATTAGAATTCCACTCCAGCTTCACATTGGCCATAGCAAGGAATAAATAATTATTATATAATGCTACCATAGAAACCTTAATTAAATTCCCCCAATTTCATTCAAACCTCAAAATATGTTAATAAGGCTTTTTGAACGTTGATTTATTCCCCAGTGCAATTCCATCAATGCCACTGCAACTATGTATAGCATTTTATGTTAGCCCTTCTAAAAGAAGGATGCTGAGCTCTTTATGGATCTCTTGGGGCCAGAGTTCAAAGGAGAAGCATAAAATGATTCTTTGGAAACAGGTTTTGTTGCTGATTCTAAAGGGAAATGAGGAACCCAGGCAAAATGATTGTCAAGTTATAAGCAAAATAATATATGCATTCATCTCAAGTTTACTGAGACAGCACCAGTGAATCATGCCACTAGGTCTAAGATAATCTGTAAATGAACTTCTATATATTTGATATTTAAATGTTATAATGTGCGGATCTAGCGTGCATCACGGAAACTTGGTTGGGTTCGGAGGGAGGGGTGCCTCTCACCGAGTTATGCCCGCCAGGTTTCCGGGTGCTGCACCAGCCACGGGCTCAGGGCAGGGGTGGTGGGGTGGCAGTGGTTATTCGGGAGACTTTGTGTCCCCGGGAGGCCATCATTGTCCAGATGGCCGGGAGTGAATCCCTCCTCTTGAGATGTGGTCCTCGGGTTCAGTTGGGCTTGTTGCTTACATACCTGGCGCCCAGCTGTGTGGCAACAGCCCTGCCTGAGCTGCTCGATACCCTCTCAGGGTTGGCGGTGGAGTTCCCCAGGCTTATAGTCCTGGGTGACTTCAACCTGCCGTCACTGGGAGGGTCGTCGGAGTTAGCTCGGGAGTTCATGGCCTCCATGACAGCCATGGGCCTGACCCAGGTTATTGAGGGCCCAACTCATGAGGGGGATCATACTCTCGACCTGGTGTTCCTGTCTGGACAGTGGTTGGATGATCTGGGAGGGGGTTCCCCGTCCATCACCCCTCTGTCATGGTCAGATCACCACCTCCTGAGGCTGGTTTTCCGTCATGCCACCCCCCGCCGCTGGGTGGCGGAACCGACCAGGTGGTTCCGCCCCAGGCGCCTAATGGACCCGGATCGGTTTCAGAGGGCGCTTGGGCCTATACCTATCACCCTTACCCACAGCCCAGTCGATGCTCTGGTGGAGGCCTGGGAAACGGCTGCCACCAGGGCACTTGACTGCGTTGTACCCATGCGACCTCTGACCCGGCGCAGATCCCCATGGTTCTCTGTGGAGCTCCGGGAGATGAAGCGTCGGAGACGAGGTCTAGAGAGCGGTTGGAGGTCCAGCCGATCCGAATCCAACTGATTGCAGTTAAGAACCTTTATAAGGTCTTATCTTGCGGCGATAAGGACGGCGAAGTCTAACTACTTTGCCGCCCTTATCGCGTCCGCAGATAATCGCCCGGCTGCCCTGTTTAGGGTGACTCGCTCCCTCCTTAACCAGGAGGTGAGAGAGGATCCCTTGCAGGGACGAGCCGAGGAGTTTAGTCATCATCTGGCAGACAAAATCGCTCGGATCCGGACCGGCCTGGACTCTGACTGGGCAGAGTCTGATGTGGAGGAATCAGGCGGTCTTGAGCACGTTATCTGGACTGAGTTCGACCCTGTTTCCCCTGATGATGTGGACAGGATCATGGGGAGACTGAGCACCACCACCTGTTTGTTGGATCCGTGCCCCTCCTGGCTAGCTTATGCGGCTCGGGAGGGAACATGAGGCTGGTTCCATGCAGTAATAACTGCTTCTTTGAAGGAGGGTGTCTTCCCTGCCGCCTTGAAGGAGGCGGTGGTGAGACCCCTTCTCAAGAAGCCTGCTTTGGACCCGGCTGCTTTAAACAACTATCGTCCAGTCTCCAACCTTCGCTTTCTGGCGAAGGTTGTTGAGAGTGTGGTGGCGCATCAGCTCCCTCTGTTCCTGGAGGAAACTGATTATCTGGACCCGTACCAATCGGGCTTCAGGCCCGGACACAGCACGGAGACGGCATTGGTCGTGCTGGTGAATGATCTCTGGAGGGCAAGGGACAGGGGTTGCTCCTCTGTCCTGGTCCTATTAGATCTCTCAGTGGCTTTCGATACCATCGACCATGGTATCCTGCTGCGGCGTCTCAGGGGGTTGGGAGTGGGAGGCACCGTTCTACGGTGGTTCTCCTCCTACCTTCAGGGCCGCTCGCAGTCGGTGTTGACAGGAGGGCAGAGATCCGCCCCGAGGCCTCTCATTTGTGGAGTTCCTCAGGGGTCGGTTCTCTCGCCTCTCCTGTTCAACATCTATATGAAGCCGCTGGGCGAGATCATTCGTGGTTTCGGGGTGGGGTATCACCAGTATGCTGATGATACCCAACTTTTTCTTTCCACCCCGAACCAACCCAGTGATGCCCTCTCCGTGATGTCCCGGTGCCTGGAGGCGGTTCAGGTCTGGATGGGGAGAAACAGGCTTCGTCTCAATCCCGCCAAGACTGAGTGGCTGTGCATATCGGCATCTCGGGTTAACCAAGTTATTCCACCTCTAACGATGGGGGGTGAGGTGTTACCCCCCGTTGATAGGGCTCGCAACTTGGGCGTCCTCCTGGATTCACGGCTCAATTTTGAAGATCACATAGGAGCCGTGACCAGGGGGGCTTTTGCACAGGTTCGCCTGGTGCGCCAGCTGCGTCCCTATCTGGACCGAGACGCCCTACGCACAGTTACTCATGCGCTTGTGACCTCCCGTTTGGACTACTGTAATGCTCTCTACATGGGGCTGCCCTTGAAGACCACTCGGAGGCTTCAACTGGTGCAGAATGCGGCCGCGCGAGTTGTAATCGGGGTTTCCCGATACTCCCATGTAACACCGCTACTCCGCGAGCTGTATTGGCTTCCGGTTGCCCTCCGGGTGAAATTCAAGGTGCTGTTTATTACCTATAAAGCCCTACATGGCCTGGGTCCGGGGTACTTGAAGGAACACCTGCTGCCGGCTTCAAACACCCTTCGCCCAGTGCGCTCCCACAGGGAGGGTCTGCTCAGGGTTCCGCCGGTAAGAGATTGCTGGCGGGTGGCACCCAGGGATAGGGCCTTCTCAGTGGGAGCGCCTGCCCTCTGGAACCAGCTGCCGGTGGAGCTGAGGACTGCCCCCGACCTCCGATCATTCCGC
>NW_027673208.1:0-9698 GCF_964194415.1 Vipera berus
CTTTAGTGACTGAGGTCTCAACCAGTTTTCCATGGTGGCTGACATCTCCAGGGGAAAAAGGTGGTCTCAGGCAACTGAGCAAAGACTGAGCTCCTGTCTTTATATTATATATATATTAGATTTATTAGACTAACCAATGCATTCTAAGTAACAACAAATATATAATAAGGACACTACAGGCAGTCCTCAACTTACAACCACAATTGGCCCAAAATGTATGTTGTTGAGACATTTGTTAAGTGAGTTTTGTCCCATTTTGTGACCTTTCTTGCCACAGTTGTTAAGTGAATCACTGCAGTTGTTAAGTTAGTAACACAGTTGTTAAGTGAATCTGGCTTCCCCGATGACTTTGCTTGACAGGTTGTTACAAAAGGTGATTACATGACCCCAAGACACTGCAACCGTCACAGACATGGATCGCTTGCCAAGCATCTGAATTTTGATCACGTGACCACGGGGATGGCTGCAATGGTCACAAGTGTGAAAAAGGGTCCTAAGTCACTTTTTTCAGTGCTGTTGTAACTGAACAGTCACTAAATGAACTGTTGTAAGTCAAGGACTACCTAGATATAAAATTGGCTCCACATGCAGTCATACTGAAGTGTTCCTCATGGTTTATCTCCAAGAACTGCCACTATTTAGTATCAATCTAACACTTCCGGTTAATACTGGATAATTTTCAAACAGAACCAGTACTTTACAAAGATAGGATGCTTGCTTGGCTGCTAATAGTTTCTCCATTAGGAAATGAATAACAGAGATCAAGCTTACGCCAAGCTGAATGCCCTTCAGATGTTCTAAGACTACTCTCTCCATCAATCCCAGCTAGCATGTCAACTGACGGGCTGGGCTGGATGGAAGGTGAACTTCACAACTTATGGAGGACTTCCTCTCTCCTCCTCATCCCTCTCTCCTTCCTTCCTCTCTCCTCCTCACCTCTCTCTCCTTCCTTCCTCTCTTCACCCCTCCACTCTCCTTCCTTCCTCTCCTCCTCATCCCTCTCTCCTTCCTTCCTCTCTTCACCCCTCCTCTCTCCTTCCTTCCTCTCTCCTCCTCACCCCTCTCCTTCCTTCCTCTCTTCACCCCTCCCCTCTCCTCCCTTTCTCTCTCCTCCTCACCCCTTTCCTTCCTTCCTCTCTTCACCCCTTCCCTCTCCTTCCTTCCTCTCTCCTCCTCACCCCTCTCTCCTTCCTTCCTCTCTTCACCCCTCCCCTCTCCTTCCTTCCTCTCCTCCTCATCCCTCTCTCCTTCCTTCCTCTCTCCTCCTCACCCCTCTCTCCTTCCTTCCTTTCTTCACCCCTCCCCTCTCTCCTTCCTTCCTCTCTCCTCCTCACCTCTCTCTCCTTCCTTCCTCTCTTCACCCCTCCCCTCTCTCCTTCCTTCCTCTCTCCTCCTCACCCCTCTCCTTCCTTCCTCTCTTCACCCCTCCCCTCTCTCCTTCCTTCCTCTCTCCTCCTCATCCCTCTCTCCTTCCTTCCTCTTCACCCCTCCCCTCTCTCCTTCCTTCCTTTCTTCACCCCTCCCCTCTCTCCTTCCTTCCTCTCTCCTCCTCACCCCTCTCTCCTTCCTTCCTCTCTCCTCCTCACCTCTCTCTCCTTCCTTCCTCTCTTCACCCCTCCCCTCTCTCCTTCCTTCCTCTCTCCTCCTCACCCCTCTCCTTCCTTCCTCTCTTCACCCCTGCCCTCTCTCCTTCCTTCCTCTCTCCTCCTCACCCCTCTCTCCTTCCTTCCTCTCTTCACCCCTGCCCTCTCTCCTTCCTTCCTCTCTCCTCCTCACCCATGTCTCCTTCCTTCCTTCCTTCCACCCCTCTCCCTTCCTCTCCTCACACTCCCCTCTCCTCCTCTCCCATTTCTCCTTCCTTGTTTCCATCCTTCCTCTCTCCACCCCTTCCCTCTGTCCTCCCTTACTACCTTCCTTCCCTCCCTCCCTCCCTCTCTCCTGAATTGAAGTAGATCCTTATCCTAAAGGCGGCGGCCAAATTGGATGGCATGCCTAGAGGTCATCTAGACCCACCCCACCCGTATGGAAGCCGCTCTTCCTCACCGAAACGTGCGGCCTCCGAGATAGTAGAGGAGGCCGATGCCTGCCAGGCCGGCCACGACGTAGAGCGCGCGGTGAAGGGCCGGCAGGCCCAATCCCGACAGCCCCGACGGCGGGGAGCCGGATGTCGTGGCGGTTGTGGCGGTGGAGGCGGGCCGGGAGGCACTCTCGTGGCTTTTCTCTTTCGGCGGCAGGGAAGGAGAAAGAGACGCGGCCTGAACGGTCACCGTCTTATTCGACTGGGTCGTCGTCGTCGCTGCGATTATTACGATCCAAAGCGCCAGCGGCCAAACGAAGCAAGACGCCGCCATTCGGATCGGCAAACGCCGATTCCTGAAGAAAAGCGGCCCGGACCGGAAGTGTCGGCGGGGGGCGCAGTGCAGTGTCGGACCAACTTCCGATTCTTTTTTGTTGTTGTTGTTGTTACCTCAATTGGGGAAAGTAGGCCTGGCCGGATCTCTGTCGGGGATTCCCTCGTTCTTGGAGCCGTGAGTGGAGGTAGTCGAAAGCGGAATCTGAATATCTTAAACCTGAAATGAGGAGAGAAAAGTCTGCACGGGGCTGAATAAAAGAGATTAAGTGAATATCGAAGCGTCTCGTAAAAATCGGGACTACAGTTCCCACCCAGCACCGCATGAGAGAGGCTTAATCGCTATTGGTCAATTTCCCAGAGCGCTACAGGAAAGGGGAGGGGCCTTATCAGAGGCGACGTATCAGGCCGCTGGCGGTATGAATTGCTGGGAAATGCAGTTCGCCTCGAAGTGGGTGGAGTTTATGCCGCGGTGCTTCTTGGGAAAAATCTACGTTCATGTGCACGCACACAGACAAAAAACATCACCCTGCTTCCCGGCAAACCCTCTTTCCCTCGCGGAGCCTGCTGGGACTTGTAGGCCAGGCCTGGTTGCCGGTCAACCTCGCTGCTCCTTCTCCTCTCTGCCCTTGGCTTCGCCATGTTCCCCGTCGGTCGTTTTCTCGCCCGCGCTTTGGTTTTGGGGTCCCGATCCCCGTCCCGTTTTTATGCTGAAGCGGCAGCAGCTGCGACGGGCCCTGCACAGCTGGCCTTCACCTTCGCCTCGCCCTCTCAGGTATTGTCATGGCAACCGAACTGAGGCGGGCATGTAGGCCTGCTGGGTCGCGTATTCTGGGTTTGGACTCGTGTGTTTTGTTAACCCGGGTTTACCCTGTTATGTGAACGTGCCCGATGGGGAAGGGCAGCTTCTAGTTAACCAGATCGAGATGCAAGCAGGTAACGTCGGCGGAGGAGGAGGCTGGAGATTCGCTTAACAACAACTACATGCTTCACTTAATGAAAATGGAAAAAGGCTTTAAAATTGGGCAGGACTCACTTAACAACCGCCTTGCTTAGCAATTGAAAGTCTGGTCCCAATTGTGGTCATAAGTCGAGGATTATCTGTATTGGGCTTTCTGGATTGGAACTGAAGGCTATCGTTTCAAATTTTTGGAGGCCATGGGTTCTGCACCCAGATAAATTATTATTTTTAAATACTGCTTGATTGTCAGCAACTTTGGGCAGTATGTAAGTATCCTTCATATGAATCTCTCTTGCTTTCTATTTTTTTAAAAAAAAAATCCTGCTGCAGTGCCTTCTCTCCTTTTCTGGTTCGTTGGAAAATACACCTTTACAGGTAGTCCTCGACTTATTTTTAATTTAATAACATTTATGACCACAACTGAGCCCAAACTTTTTGTTAAGTGAATTTTGCTCCATTTTACAAACTTCCTTGCCACTTTTAAGTGAATCACTGCAATTGTTAAATTAGTAACACAGTTGTTAAGTGGATCTGGTTTTCCTATTGACTTTGCTTGTCAGAAGGTCACAAAAGGTGAACATGACCCTGGGACACTACAACGGACATAAATGTGAGTCAGTTCCCAAGCCCCTGAATTTTGATCACCTGATCCTGGGGATGCTGCGATGGTTGTAAGTGTGAAAAAATGATCATAAGTAACTTTTTTCAGTGCCATTGTAACTTTGAAAGGTCACTATAAGTCAAGGACTGCCTGTATTTTCTTTCCCATTTTTTCCCCTGCAGGTTTTCTACAATGCTGCCGTTGTGAAACAGGTGGATGTTCCCACCTTAAGTGGAACCTTTGGCATCTTGGCTGCTCACGTTCCCACTCTGCAAGTCCTGAGACCTGGCGTTGTGACCGTCTTTGATGAGGATGGCTCCTCCAAAAAGTACTTTGGTGCGTTTGAAAATGGTGGCTGGTGAAATTATCTTAGCGGAGGGCATCTTTCCCTTGAGTGAGGCTCTGCAAACTGGGCTTGGGAACTGTCAATAATTTATGTTAATTAGCTACTGCTGAAGTTTTGCTGAGCTCCAGCTTTCCCTTGAATTAAAACGTTCTCGCCATATTTTGCAAAACTGTGGCTCAGAGCTAAAGAGAAAGGACTCGCTCACCTTCCCAAATTCTTTCTTCCAAATGTTGGCTGGTTGCTAACTTTCAAAGATCCATCGCAATAATAGCATCAAGGTCATGACAAATAATGTCTCTTGATATTGCGCTAGTGAAGCCACACGTGGAATAACAAAGCATCTAATTCTGGTCACTATGTTGCTGAGACCCTAGAAAGTGTGCATGGAAGAGCAAAAAAGATGATCAGCGTTCTGGAGGCTAAATCCTATGTTGAATGGCTAAGGGAGCTCGGTATGTCTAGTCTATCTAAGAGAAGAATTAAGGGAGACATGATAACTGTCCTCCAGTACTTGAGGGGGTTCTGTCAGAGAAAAAGGAACTGATTTATTCTCTGAAGTACCAGAAGGCAGGACAAGAAGTAATGGGTGGAAGTTTATTAAAGGGAGATCCATCCTAGAAGTAAGAAGAAATTTTGTGACAGAATAATTGATGCTGAGGTTGTGGGCGCTCCATCATTGGAGAATAGACTGGACAACCATTTGATTGGGATGGTATAAGCCAAGGGTCTTCAAACCTGGCAACTTTCAAGGCTTGTGGGCTTCAACAACTCCTCCGGGGTCTCTTCCAGACTTATAATTCTATGTTCTGTGTACTTGTATATGGACAGAAAGAATTAAAAGTCGCCAGGCTCACTTTTCCCCCTCAGCTGGACAAATAGAGGTGATGGGAGTAACGCAAGATATCTGATTTGGCAACAAGCTACTAGACCTTGACTTACAACCGTTTGTGTAGTGGCCATTTGAAGTTACAACAGCATTTTAAAAAGTGACTTAGGATTCTTTTTCATGCTTGCGACCCTTGGTCAAAATTCAGGCGCTTGGCAACTGGTTCATATTTATGACGGTTGCTGTTTTTCCAGGATCATGTGATCACCTTTTGCGACCTTCTGACAAGCAAAGTCAATGATGGAAGCCAGATTCACTTAACAACCGTGTCACTAACTTCACAGCTGCAATGATTCACTTAGTAAACGTGGCAAGAAGGGTTGTAAAATGGGGCAAAAATTCAAGTGTTTTGCTTAGCAACAGAAATGTTGAGCTCAGTTGTGATTGTAAGTTGAGGACTATTTGTACTTTGCCTCAGTTAAAAGAGGAAGCCTTTTTTTTTAAACACCCTAATCCACTCTAGTTATATTTAGCTTTTCAGTTTGCTGGTTAACTTTATCAAGGCACGTTAGATTTCAGCTCCCGGGATTCTTCATCATTTCTCCATTGAAATTTGAACAATTTGGGGGGTGGGGGTGGGAAGCAGCCTTGTTTCTAGGAAAAAGCAAGCTCTTTTTCTTTGGAGAAATGAACAGGGTTTCTCTCCCCCCCCCCCACACACACACACAATGAGTTTTTGTGGAGAAGAGGAGAGTCTTCAAACCTGGCCCTTTGATGACTTGTGGACTTCAACTCCCAGAATTCCTCAGCCAGGCACGCTGGCTGAGGAATTCTGGGAACTGAAGTCCACAAGTCATAAAAGGGCCAAGTTTGAAGACCCCTGATATAGAAGGATATATGGGAAAACCTGAGGGTGCACCTTAAGGATCCGGAAGAAATTTTCCTTTTCCTCTGGATATTTTAAAGAGTGTATTTCTGATTGCTCTATTTTAGTGGTGGTTTTGCTTTGGCTTTGTTAATAGTCTGCATTTGCTAACCTTTTCCTCCCGCCCTCATTGATTGTAGCATTTCATTAGTCAGGCGTCACCCAGAGAACATCCATCACTAGCCATCTAGAAAAGGAACGACATAAGCAAATCTTTGTAGGGAGGGAATTCTACTCATGGGAGCCCTCGTCACTGACCGATTGTACCCTTTCTTTGCAATTGTGTAGTGAGCAGCGGTTCTCTCACTGTGAATGCCGACTCCTCTGTCCAGCTGTTAGCTGAAGAAGTGGCTTTGTTGGATCAGCTCGATGCGGCGGTTAGTATTTGTCTGTCTTCTCCCCTTTTCATTTCTCCTTCCCTCTATTTCTCTCTCCAGACAATCCCAACTGAGCTGCCAAATTAGGAGGGGTTTCTCTCCACCATGCTGACTCAGCAGCACTGCAGTTCGGTCTCTTTAAAAAAAAAACAATTCTTCTGCAGCCCAGTTACCATTTCAGTCTGTATTTAAAGCAAAAAATGCTTTGATTAAAAAGGTAAAGGTTCCCTCGCACATGCGTGCTAGTCGTTTCCGACTCTAGGGGCCGGTGCTCATCTCAAAGCCGAAGAGCCAGCGCTTGTCCGAGGACGTCTCCGTGGTCATGTGGCCGGCATGACTAGACGCCAAAGGCGCACGGAACGCTGTTACCTTCCCACCGCAGTGGTCCCTATTTTTCTACTTGCATTTTTTATGTGCTTTCGAACTGCTAGGTTGGCAGAAGCTGGGATGAGTAACAGGTGCTCACTTTGTTACGCGGCACTCGGGATTCGACCCGCCAAACTGCCGACCTTCAGATCGACAAGCTCAGCGTCTTAATCCACTGAGCCACTGAGTCCCTTATGTTTTGATTAAAGAAGTTCTAATCTTTGCAGTCATGTTTGGTGCTCTCTGAGCTTGGTTGTTTTCTTGCAGACGTTTCATTACCCAAACTAGGTGACATCCTCAGTGCTAGTAAGGAGTGGGGTTTAAACTGAGAGCACATCCCATTCCTTACTAGCACTGAGGATGTTAACTACCGTGTTTCCCTGAAAATAAGACCAGGTCTTATATTTTTTTTTGCCTCCAAAAGAGGCACCAGGTCTTATTTTTTTGGGGGGGTGTCTTACCTTAGGACCACCACAGCCAGGCCTCCCACACCCCAACACCTGTCATGCTGCTGCTTGACATCTGCGGCCGCTTGCTGCCACTAGCTTCCAGATGCCATGTGGCACATTGTGCCGTTGTTGCTGCTCGCTGCAGAAACAGCCCCAAGCATACGTGGCCTCTTGGCGTGAGCAGTGGAAGCAGCGCAAAGTGCTGCACGAGCAGAAGTACACCGAAGCGCTGTGTGAGCAGCAGAAGCGGCCCACAGGCTGCACGAGCAGCAGAAACAACCCGAAGCACCATGCAGTGTCCTGCCTTGAGCAGCGGCTACGGTGCAATGCGCCACATGGCATCCTGCCACAAGTGGCAGCAAGCGGCCGCAGAAGACGTCAAGCAGCGGCACAACAGGTGTCGGGGTGCGGGAGGCCTGGTTGTGGTGGTCCTACCGGTAAGGTAAGCGGGTGTGGGGCACGTGGGGCAGCTTCACCCCCCCCTACTTTTGCCCTAGCTTGATTTTTAGGAGTGCGCCTCGCCCCCAAACTAGGGCTTAGTTTTGGGGTAGGGCTTATATTAGGCCCACCCCTCAAAATCAAGCTAGGGCTTACTATCAGGCTGGCTCTTAATTTCGGGGGAAACATGGTAGTTGGGTAATGAAATGTCTCCAAGAAAACAACCATGCTCAGAAAGCAACGAGGATCTCTCAAGTACTAATCTCCTGAGTATAAAAGACTCTATAGATGGAAAGACATAAACAGGACACCCTCCTCATTAATGCAAACCTGCTGGTTGACAGTTCTGGGAATTGAGGTCCCTGCATCTTAAAAATTCCTGAGGCCGAGGAAGACTTCCCTGTACAGCTGGTGCCTTTTGATCCACACCTATTTCTCTTTTTCCTAAAAGGTCCCATAACTACTGATGTTGCTTCCTTGGTGTTAAGGACTGATATTTTTTCCTGTACACAGACAGCCAAGTCAAACTTGGACAAAGCCTTGTCGGCACTTGCATCGGCCACTGATGAGGTAGCAAAAGCAGAAGCACAGATCAACGTGGAAGCCAACGAAGCAATCGTGAAAGCTTTGGAGTGAGCAGGTAAGTAATTGCCGTTGGGCTTCTGCTTCGGTCTCCAGCTGGCACTGGAGGATCTATAGTCGAGGAGCGTAGGGTTTTTTTGGGGGTCAGGCAATACAGGTAGTCCTTGACGTATGAGGAGGTGTTTAAAGGATAATTGAGCATTTGTGAGCAAATGGATAATTGTGAGCAAAGGAATAATTGCATTTCCTCCGAGTTACTGAGTTTCCTGACAAGCCACGCCAGATAATCTGCCTCCACTCGGATCCACTCTGTCCACTCTGCATCTGTGTCGTTGTTGTTAGTTGCGAAGACGTGTCCAACCCATCGCGACCCCATGGACAACGTTCCTCCAGGCCTTCCTGTCCTCTACCATCTTCTGGAGTCCATTTAGGCTCACACCTACTGCTTCAGTGACTCCATCCAGCCACCTCATTCTCTGTCGTCCCCTTCTTCTCTTGCCCTCAACCTTTCCCAGCGTTAGGCTCTTCTCCAGTGAGTCCTTCCTTCTCACTGGCCTTCTAAAGAGCAGTCAGGGTTGATCTCCTCTAGGACTGACCGGTTTGATCGCCTTGCAGTCCAAGGGACTCGCAGGAGTCTTCTCCAGCACCATAGTTCAAAGGCCTCAATTCTTTGGTGCTCAGCCTTTCTTATGGTCCAGCTTTCACAGCCATACATTGCAACTGGGAAGACCATAGCATTGACTATACACACTTTTGTTGGCAGGGTGATGTCTCTGCTTTTTAGTGTGCTGTCTAGATTTGCCATGGCTTTCCTCCCCAGGAGCAAGTGTCTTTTAATTTCTTGGCTGCAGTCCCCGTCTGCAGTGATCTTGGAGCCCAGGAAAATAAAATCTGTCACTACCTCCATTTCTTCCCCATCTATTTGCCAGGAATTGAGAGGGCTGGATGCCATGATCTTAGTTTTCTTAATGTTAAGTTTCAAACTCTGTATTAACTGCATCTCCGGAGTGCTAAATCGTTGGGAGTGTTGCTCGGCATCTGTCTGCCACTAGGTGGCGGAGCAGGATAACAAAACCTGCATTGAGGCTTGCAAAAGAGGCAGGCAGGCCATCCTTATGATAAGAACTTACTCATGTCCTTTGATTTTAGTACAGGTGGTCCTCAACATACGACCAATCATTATTAACTGTTCAAAGTTATGATGGACCCTGAAAAAAAGCTTCTTTGCAATCCGGATTTGAGGTTAGGATGTCCGGCAGAGGATGGTCACGTGACCACATTTTGGGTGCTCGTGAGCGTTACCTGCATTTCTCACGTTTGCAGCCTCTGCGATTTATAATGCTTTTGCCAGAAAAATCAACCTTTGCTTCCATTTTCCAGACAAAAGCACCCCAATGGCAAACAATGGGTCCACTTAATGACTCTGGCGTTTGCTTTGGGACCGGCACATTTTCTAAACGACTGCCAGGAAAAGAAG
>NW_027673207.1:0-9446 GCF_964194415.1 Vipera berus
GAGAGGTAAAGGGATAATTCTGTTAAGGGAAAGCATTTTGCCATCGGAGGCCAAAGGTTTGATCTCCTCCCTGCCCTGAACGCATTTGCCAGCTGCCTGTCTTCGCTTTCTCTGAAGCTGGCTAGCAACTGCCATAGCTGGGGAGGGGGGCATTTGGGAGGGGAAGAGTGCTGGAGGTGTGAAAGAATGCAGTGGGAATTTGGGGAGGATGGACACTAACAGGAACCAGAGGAGCCAAACTGGGCCGTCTGCCTGCCCTCAAGGACAAACTCCCCGGGAAAGGGATTTATAGCAGTGCCTGGAGGCTTGGGACTCTGGGGATTGCTTTCCACCTACAGTGTCCACACGGCTTTTCCTTCAGAGCTGGGCTCGCTCGTGCTGCCCTCAGCATCTCTAGGACAAGTACCTTTTCTCTAACACCCACAGAGTCCAGGTCCTTCTTTCCTAGGGAGCCAACTGGGGCCAGTCTGGCAGCATTTCTTTTGGCCTTGGCCGAGCTCTCTTTCCCAGCCTCGGCAAAGTGGGAAGAAAAATAAGTGGCCAGATCAGAAGGACTGAGCTGAAGAACTGTGTATATTATTGTGAATAGCATCTCTATAACCTCTTGGAGAATTCAAATTGTTTTTATTCATAATAATTCCATAATTAATTGATTATGTGCCATAAAGCTGGTGTGAACTCTTAGCAGCCATAAAGATAGATTTTCTCTGGGATTCAGAAAATGACTAATGATTATTATACTGTGGTTCAAATGATATGTAGCTTTGACTTATCGTTATTCCTTGTGAAAGCAGCTACACCAACCTTTTGTTACCGGGGCAGATCTGCACAGACCTCCTTTACGACTTGTCTGAAATGGCTTTGTTCACAGAACACATAAAGCAAATGCCAATTGGTCTTCACGACACAGTTTTTCCTTAAAAATGGTTCCCCCTCCTGCTTTTATGATGGATCAGTTCAGCATTCACGGCTTCTATACCTGGTTGAGCACAATCAGTGGGATTCTGCTAAAGAAAGTTGAATGCTGCCGATAAAGCCAAGCAGAGAGGTTTTGACAGAGGCTTGTAGATCAGTATTTCTCAACCTTGACAACTTTAAGACATATGGACTTCAACTCCCAGAATTTCCCAGCCAGCGTGTCTTAAAGTTGCCAAAGTTGAGAAATGCTGCTATAGATTGCCTTTGCTGGTTGTCAGTGTTGGATTGCAATTCCTTATAGAATTGGTAAAGTGAGATAGGCTGGAAAAGAGGAAGAGAGCTTTTTCTCCAAGGGCTGGAAGAACAGAAATATTTGCTTTACTTTAAACAAAAACCAGTGCTAATGCACAGGGTTAATATTTCAGTACTGTACACATTGGTAGATTAAAAAAAACTACAAATAGGAAGACACAACTGAAGTTGAACCATGATTGGTTTCCAAAATCCTGCACTTTCTCCCACAGAAAGGAGATTTGTGTCTTCTGTTTGCATCTGAAGCACTGCAGGTATTGCAGACACTTGCTTGTCACCTGCCTCCGGAGGAGGAGTGGTGCTTTCTAAATTATTGCCTCTGTGATGCTCAAACAGGAGACCCTGCACCGTTCCGGACAAATGGTTGTCCAGTACGTACCTAAAAACCTCCAGTGATGGAGCACCCACAACTTATGGAGGGAAGCCCTTCCACCAACTGATTGTTCTCACTCTCAGCAGTTTCCCCTTCTCTCTTTGAGAAGCTTCCGGCACATACTTCTGCCCTCAGGTGTTTTGGACAATAGGTCAAACGCTCTCATCTGCGACATCCATAAAGTAAATTTATTGTATTCCACCATGACCCTCCAGTGAAAGGCCCCATCTTGTGAAAAATGACCTACAATATGGGAAAGGATGTTATCTAGACAGGAGAATCTCTGGGTACCTACAAAGCAACAGACTCTTTGATCATGGTGGAGATAGAAGCAATATTTATATCTGGATTTACAGGGAATGTGGCAGGAGGCTCAGAAATCTTTGTGTGAAGAGAATGCTGGCAATGCTTCCCAATTTTGCCCAAGCAAGTTCCAGTAGGCTTGGTTTAGGTACAGGAACCAGGAAATGTGTGCCTGGTCTTGGCAGTGAGTTTTGCAATGATGATGCTTCGATTTTCATCCATCCCTATCAGAGTTTCTCAACTTCAGCAACTTTAAGATACTCACACTTCAACTTCCAGAATTCCCCAGCCAGCAGAAAAGCAGAATTTTTCCCTATGATTTGGTCACTCCTTTTTTTCTTTTTGTCTGATCATTCAACATCACACAGCAATTTTGCTCAAAAAGAAGCTTCACACATGTTGTCTGCATAATTGTGTTCTTTATTTTCCTGACAATGGACAGGAAAGGTTGTAGGTGGTGCACTTGGTTGAGCTCAGCTGGTGTCTGGACACTTTAAGGGTAAGAATTGGAAGGAGCAGCTTGAAACTCAAGCCACATAAAGAGAGTGATAAACAATTTACTGGATCCAATTTCTTGGAAAGTTTAGGGTTCACAATTTAAGTTTATAGCTCCACGTTTGTCTAGAGAGATCACATTCAAATATTAATTAGGGGATATTTCCACAAGAGCAGCAGGTGAAGACACATGTGCACGCAGAAGTGGAGCAGCGCACACATCAGCTTGCCTGCTACTTCCATGGCCCAGCTCTAAATGGGACACGGCCTGGTAATGTGCCATGGCCTGGGGGCTGGGGACCCCTGCCTTAAGGAATCTGAGCAGAGAAGTACGCATGCTGTGTTACATTGTGCCCCTCTGTGCGAAGTTTTACATAACTTCCCCTGCCCCTGGGTGTGTAAGGGATAATAAGATCAGAAATTGTTTAATGATCTTATGAAGAAAATTAATCCTGATTGCATAGCTGAAACTTAAGCAGTGTGATTAAAATGGAGTTGCTTAAGTTTTTAGAAGTGCAAGATTGTTGCTTAGATCTCAGACATGTAGGTAGTCCGTAGGAAGCTAGCTGTAACTGCAAGCAAGAGGAAATATAAAAATAAGGATAGAGCTTATGCCAGCAAAAGGTCATGGTTAGCAGGTACATCAAACGTAAGGGCTTTTTCCTGGGAGGAGATGAACGGGAATATATTCTGTTTAGGTGCTTTGGATTAGCTGATCGAGATGACCAGGTGGGCTGTTGAGTGTGATAGGTGTGGGGAGGAACCAGCTTCGTGTGAGGATATAAATATGTGCTTTTAAAAATTATGAGTGTGGCCTTTTCTCCTTCATTTTTTTTAATCCCATTTATATCCCGCCCTTCTCCAAAGACTCAGGGCGGCTTACAATCTAAGAAGCACAAATCAATGTGCCTAGCACATTGCAAAAGCTTTGTTTCAATAAAACTTTGTTCCTGGAATCCCAAGTGAGTTTGTTTGTCTTTGGAAACCTGAGCCACCTTCCACACAGGTGGGAGCAAAATTTCTCTCATTTTTACAAGTTGCATATCCTATGTGGTGTTTTCATGTACACTGATTACCAGAGGGCATTTTTTCCTATTAAAAGTGGTAGCCTAATGCACTGGGAGTGAGCAGGTCGAGGAGGATTAATCCAGCCATATGGTCCAACCTTTTCTATGCAGAATGTATGGTCCTAGTGGTTCTTAGGATCCCAATTATTTATGCCCATATACTTCATCCCGTTTAGTCTTCCACATTTTTTATTATTTTAACAGTGGCAGAAAGTGATGCCAATAGAAAACTAAATGTTTTATTTATTTATTTAGCATATTTATATATCTGCCCATCTTGCAAGCATGTGACTCTGAGATGGTAAACAACTACTTTTTGCTGAAAATGATAAAAATGACCTGGATTTCTGGATTTACCAATTAATAGCAATAGCACTTAGATATATATATACCGTTCTCCAGCCCTGTCTAGGCGGCTTACAGGGTCAGCCTATTGCCTCCAACAATCTGGGTCATCATTTTACTGACCTGAGAAAGAGGGGAAGCTGAGTCAACTTTGAGCTGGTCAGGATTGAACTGCTGGCAGTGGGCAGTGGAGTCAGCCTACAGTACTGCACTTTAACCACTGTGCCAGTTTAATATGGGGAGAAGTTACAATGCTATGTAATTTATAAGGGAGGAAACTGTTTCAGGTATGTCTGGTTGGTGATTCAATTATAAGGGATGTAAATTTAGGAAAGGACACAGAGGTTTTGAAAGAGGTCAGGTGTCTTCCAGGTGCTACTGCCAGTAGGGACAAGAAGCGTATTTCTAAAATCTCTGGCGGGCTCGGGACAGGGGTTGTTCCTCTGTCCTAGTCCTATTAGACCTCTCAGCGGCTTTCGATACCATCGACCATGGTATCCTGCTGCGGCGCCTCAGGGGGTTGGGAGTGGGAGGCACAGTTCTTCAGTGGTTCTCCTCCTACCTTCTGGGGCGTTTGCAGTTGGTGTTGGCAGGAGGGCAGAGGTCGACCTTGAGGCCCCTTGTTTGTGGAGTTCCTCAGGGATCGGTCCTCTCGCCTCTCCTGTTCAACATCTACATGAAGCCTCTGGGTGAGATCATTCGTGGTTTTGGAGTTGGTTATCATCAGTACACTGATGATACCCAGCTTTTTATTTCAACCCCAAACCACCCCAGTGATGCCCTCGACGTGATGTCCCGTTGCCTGGAGGCGGTCCGTGTCTGGATGGGGAGGAACAGGCTTCAGCTCAACCCTGACAAGACTGAGTGGCTGTGCGTGTTGGCATCCCGGGAAACGCAGAATTTTCCATCTCTTAATATGGGGGGTGAGTTATTACCCCCCATAGATCGGGCTCGCAACTTGGGGGTCCTTCTAGATTCACAGCTCTCCTTAGAAGATCATATAGGAGCTGTGACTAGGGGGGCCTTCGCCCAGGTTCGCCTGGTGCGCCAGTTGCGGCCCTATCTAGACCGGGATGCCTTGCGTACAGTCACTCACGTGCTCGTGACCTCTCGTTTGGACTACTGCAACGCTCTCTACATGGGGCTGCCCTTGAGGACCACTCAGAGGCTTCAACTGGTGCAGAATGCAGCCGTGCGAGTTGTACTGGGAGTTTCCCGATACTCCCATGTTACACCTCTGCTCCGCGAGCTGCATTGGCTGCCAGTTGCCCTCCGGGTGAGATTCAAGGTGCTGGTAATGACCTATAAAGCCCTACATGGCATGGGTCCGGATTACCTACGGCAGCACCTGCTGCCGGCATCAACTTCCCTCCGTCCAGTGCGCTCCCACAGAGTGGGCCTCCTCAGGGTGCCTCCGATCAGAGAATGTCGATTGGTGGCCCCCAGGGGGAGGGCATGCCAGACCTATGGAACCGCTTGCCGGTTGAGCTCCGGATGGCCCCCGACCTTTGCTCCTTCTGGCGCGATTTAAAAACTTATTTATTTGAACAATCTGGCCTGGTCTGATGGGTTAGGGGTTGGATTTAGTTTTAACACAGTTTTATTATTGTATTATATTGGGCATAATTATTTAATCCTTTTTAACTTCTTTTTTAACTTTTGTATTTATATTTTGATATTTATTGCCCTGTACACCGCCCTGAGTCCTTCGGGAGAAGGGCGGTATAAAAATTTAATAAAAAAAATAATAATAATCAAGAATGTGATGTGGAGGCTATTGTACATCTTGGCACTAACGATCTGTCCTAAAAAGATGTACTCTCTGTGCAGAATGATTTCCAGAGCTTGGGGCAGGAACTTAGCACAATAGGCTGTAGGCTTACTTTTTCAGAGCTTTTACCAGTGTATAAGGAGCAAAATGGAAAAGGCCAGTGTATAGCAGAATTTAATATGTGGCCAAAGGAGTGGTGTAAAGGAGAAGGCTTTGGTTATATTAGTCACGATGTCTGTAGCTGGTCCGATGAAAAAATGTATAAAAGAGATGGTCTGCATCCATCCAAGAAAGGGACTGAGTTACCTGGCAATAAAATCACAGCTTTTCTGGAGGAACATTTAAACTAAACAATGGGGATAGTGAGTTAATTGATACAGAACATCACTGTCCCCGGCAATCTAAAAAAATAGGGGAAGCCAGGCACCACACAAGTTATGCAGCAAGTAAACACAGGGTCAGTCATAAAGGACTCAAATGTCTATACACTAATGCACAGAGTATGAACAGTAAGCAGGGTGAACTAGAAATTCAGGTAAATGAGGGCGGATATGATATTGTTGCCATTACGGAAACATGGTGGGACGAAACCTACAAATGGAACACACAGCTAGAGGGATTTAAACTATTTAAAAGAAACAGACTAAACAAAAGAGGAGGTGGAGTTGCTCTCTATATAAGAAATAACTTTATCTCTACAGAAATAGAGCACAACAATGATGAAAACTGTAAACTTGAATGCATTTGGGTCAATATAAAAGGGGTAAAAAATGACATTGCCATAGGTGTATACTATAGGCCGCCCAACCAAGCAGAGGAAATAGATGAACTTTTTGCTAGTCAGCTAACTAAGGTATGTAAGAAGCACATCACAATAGTAATGGAGGACTTTAATTACCCTGATATCAACTGGGAGACAAACTCTGCACCAAGTGGAAGATCAAACAGATTCCTGACAAACCTAGCAGACAACTTTCTCTCCCAAAAAGTAGAGAAGGGAACTAGGGGATTAGCCATATTGGATTTAATTCTCACAAACAGAGATGAAATGATAGAAAATGTCGAAGCCACAGGAACCTTGGGGGGAAGTGATCATGCAATATTGGAATTCAACATTCTGGAGGCACAAGCAATAGAACACAGCCAAACTAGAGTCTTGGACTTTAAAAGAGCTAATTTCAATAAACTTAGAGAGAACATGGGAAGAGTTCCATGGATGAGAATCCTAAAGGGGAAAACAACTCAAGAAGCTTGGGAAATTTTGAAAAGTGAGATAATAAAGGCCCAGTCTAGTACAATACCAACAAAGAAGAAAAATAACAGCTCTCAAAAGAAACCAGCATGGCTGCATAAAGAACTCTCTGATAAATTGAAAGATAAAAATGACAAGTATAAGAATTGGAAAGAGGGGCACATAACTAAGTCAGAATATCAGCAAATAGCCTGTGCCTGCAAAGATGAAGTGAGGAAAGCTAAGGCTCAAAATGAACTAAGGCTTGCAACCAAAGTCAAAAATAACAAAAAATGCTTCTTTCAACATATAAAAAACAAGAAAAAAGTGAAGGAAATGATTGGTCCATTAGTGGGGGAAAGTGGCAAGAAGGTGACAAGCAATAGGGAGAAATCAGAACTATTTAACTCGTTTTTTTGCATCTGTCTTTACAGAAAGGGAAAAACAGTCCAACTTACCAAAACCAGTGCCATAAAAAACAGAATAGAAACGCAAGTTAAGATAGGCAAAAAAATGGTAAGTGAACACCTGTCCAGCCTGTTGTTGTTGTTGTTAGTTGCGAAGTCGTGTCCGACCCATCGCGACCCTATAGACAACGTTCCTCCAGGCCTTCCTGTCCTCTACCATCTTCTGGAGTCCCTTTAAGCTCACACCTACTGCTTCAGTGACTCCATCCAGCCACCTCATTCTCTGTTGTCCCCTTCTTCTATTGCCCTCAATCTTTCCCAGCATTAGGCTCTTCTCCAGTGAGTCCTTCCTTCTCATTAGGTGGCCAAAGTATTTGAGTTTTAGCTTCAGGATCTGGCCTTCTAAAGAGCAGTCAGGGTTGATCTCCTCTAGGACTGACCGGTTTGATCGCCTTGCAGTCCAAGGGACTTGCAGGAGTCTTCTCCAGCACCATAGTTCAAAGGCTTCAATTCTTTGGCGCTCAGCCTTTCTTATGGTCCAGCTTTCACTGCCATACATTGCAACTGGGAAGACCATAGCCTTGACTATACGCACTTTTGTTGACAGGGTGATGTCTCTGCTTTTTAGTGTGCTGTCTAGATTTGTCATGGCTTTCCTCCCCAGGAGCAATCGTCTTTTAATTTCTTGGCTACAGTCCCCATCTGCAGTGATCTTGGAGCCCAGGAAAATAAAATCTGTCACTACCTCCATTTCTTCCCCATCTATTTGCCAGGAATTGAGAGGGCCAGATGCCATGATCTTGGTTTTCTTAATGTTAAGTTTCAACCCAACTTTTGCACTCTCCTTCTTCACTCGCAACAAGAGGCTCTTTAGTTCCTCTTCACTTTCTGCCATTACAGTGTCCAGCCTAGATGAGTTCACCAGGACCAGATGGATTACACCCCAAAGTTCTCAAGGAACTGGCAGACGTGATCTCAGAACCACTGAACTATATTTTTCAAAGATCCTGGAGCACTGGGGAACTACCAGAGGACTGGAAGAGAGCTGATGTAGTTCCCATCTTCAAAAAAGGGAAAAAAATAGATCCAGGAAACTACAGACCTATCAGCCTGACCTCAATACCTGGGCAGTTTCTGGAAAAGATAATCAAATAACGAATCAGCAAACACCTAGATGCGAACAAAGTCATTACTAAAAGCCAACATGGGTTTGTCAAAAACAGATCATGCCAGACAAATCTTATCACATTCTTTGACCAAGTGACAAAATTAGTGGACCAGAGGAATGCTGTAGATATAATTTACTTGGACTTCAGTAAGGCATTTGATAAAGTAGATCACAACCTACTACTTGATAAGATAGAAAAATGTGGGTTAGATAGCATCACCACCAGATGGATTCGTAGCTGGCTGACAGGCCCTACTCAGTGTGTGGTCCTCAATGGAACTGCATCTACATGGAGGGAAGTGTGTAGTGGGGTGCCCCAGGGCTCTGTTCTGGGCCCAGTGCTCTTCAATATCTTCATTAACGATTTGGATGAGGGGATAGATGGGGAACTCATCAAATTTGCAGACGACACCAAGCTGGCAGGAATAGCCAATACTCCAGAAGATAGGCTTAAAATACAGGAGGATCTGGACACTTGATTACTGGGCGCTATCTAACAAAATGAAATTCAATGGTGAAAAAAGTAAGGTTCTACATTTAGGCAGGAAAAATCAAATGCACAGGTATAGTATAGGTGGTACCTTGCTCAATAGTAGTAACTGTGAGAGGGATCTCGGAGTCCTAGTAGACAATCACTTCAATATGAGCCAGCAGTGTGCTGCAGCTGCCAAAAAAGCCAACACAGTGCTAGGCTGCATTAACAGAGGGATAGAATCACGATCAAGTGAAGTACTAATACCACTTTACAATGCTTTGGTAAGGCCACACCTGGAATACTGCATCCAGTTTTGGTCACCACGATGTAAAAAAGATGTCGAGACTCTAGAAAGGGTACAGAGAAGAGCAACAAAGATGATTGGGGGACTGGAGGCTAAAACATATAGGGAACGGTTGCTGGAATTGGGTATGTGTAGTTTAACGAAGAGAAGAGTGAGGGGTGACATTATAGCAGTGTTCCAATATCTCAGGGGCTGCCACAAAGAAGGGAGTCAAGCTGTTCTCCAAAGCACCTGAAAGCAGGACAAGAAGCAACGGATGGAAACTAGTCAAGGAGAG
>NW_027673206.1:0-9060 GCF_964194415.1 Vipera berus
ACCAGAGAGGAACTGACATTGACTAACATTACTGGGAGACTGCTGGAAGAGTCCAGAAGGAGGCGTGACAGAGACCAGCTGAGAGAGACACAGCCACGAGAGGAGCAGCCGTTTACCACTGCTTACAACGTCAAGAAATGTTATTCTTGTGGGGCTAGAGGGCATATAGCCAAATTCTGTAGAAAGGGTAAAAAACAGAATGTAAATAGTAGTGGGAAGGCTAAGAAGGGCATTGGTTTGGCTGTTTCTGGTAAACCAACATCCAGAAATAATGAATTGTGGGTTGTTGATAGTGGGGCTTCACAATGCATTACTAAAGTGAAAAAGAGGTTTGTTAATATAAAAAACAGCAACCAATATGTTTCACTGGCAAACGGTTGGAAGATGAAGGCCTCTGGTGAAGGTAATTCCTATTGTCCATGCATTGATGAACAGTTACCTATGTTATATATACCTAAGCTAAGATTCAACCTGTTATCTGTAAGGGAATTGGTTAAAGTTGGGTTTGTGGTAACATTCAGAGGGGAGCAATGCACTATTGAGAGGAATGGAACCTGTGTAACTGCTAATTTGAAAGATGGTTTATTTGTTCTCACAAGTAACCAGGTTAGTACAGTTAAAGCTAATTCAATATGTGAGAACAAGAAGCCACATGATGAATGTATACATTTATTGCATAGGCGGTTAGGGCATATAAACTTTAACTCACTACGTAAAACAGTTGAGTTAGTAGAAGGAATTAAACTGAAGCCATGTAGTAAGTATTTGAATTGCAATACCTGTAATCAGGAAAAGAGTAAGGCAACTCCTGCAAACAGGTTAAATGGCTTCAAAACAACTGTACCTTTGGAAGTTGTGTTTGCTGATTTAATTGGACCCATGAAACCAAGTTTAGGAGGGTCATGTTATATTTTAAGTATATTGGACCACTACTCTCGTTATGGATTTTGTTATCTGCTTAAGTCAAAGGCAGACACTTTCCAACAATTTGCAAACTGGCTGAAGTTCGTCGAGAGAAAAACAAAGAGAAAGGTTCAGTGCATAATTACTGATAATGGTACTGAATTTACAAACAAGCGCTTTGTTGATATGCTAGAATCAGCTGGCATTGAGCATAAACGTTCAGCCCCTTATAGACCTCAACATAATGCATTTGTTGAGAGACGTGGGCAAACATTACAAGCCATGATTAGAACCATGATAAAAGATTCTGGCTTAACAGATAGACTGTGGGGGGAGGCAGCAAAATGTGCAAACCATGTTCTGAATTTAGTTGTTAATACTTCTACTGGTAAAATACCATATACTATATGGCATGGTAGAAGACCAAACCTTGATTACCTGCACACATTTGGCACCCCAGCTTGGGTCCACATTCCTGCACAACTCAGGAGTAAAGGCCAACATAGGGCTAGGCAATTATACTTCGTAGGTTATGAAGCTAACCACAGATCATATCGTTTCTGGGAACGAGGCACAACTAATGTATATAACAGTGCGAGTGAAAAATTCCTTGAGCACGTTGGTTGGGATAGGTTAGAGCAAGTAACTGTTAATACTGATCCTCTAGTGTTTGAGGACTCCTCTGATAACGTAACTAGTAATAATAATACATCTCCTGTAAATATAAAAGATGAAGAGGAGATAGGGGAGATAAAAGATGAATCAGAGAAAGAGGAAGGAAAGGAGTCAGAAATTCAAAACCCTGTAATTCCTTGGCGTTCAACGTGCATCAGACGTCCACCTGATCACTATGAAGCAAGTGTAATATGTCAAGTTAGTTCAGTACCATCTAACTATGATGAGATCAGGATGTATCCTGAAAAGGAACAGGCATCATGGAAAGCTGCAATGAACAGGGAGTTGAAGTCTTTGCAGGATCTTAAGGTCTATGAGAAAGCTAAACTGCCACCTGGTGAGCAAGCTATAGCTTGCAAATGGATATATAAAATAAAGAAGGGTGTAGATGGGACCGTAACCCATAAGGCACGTTTGGTTGCACAAGGTTTTGCCCAAACTACTGAGGATTATGACGAGGTGTTTGCACCCAGTCTGAGGGCAACTACTTTAAGAGCAGCTTTAGTATGGGCGGCTAAAAACCAATATATGGTTAACCATGTAGATGTTGAAACTTCATATGTACATGCTCCATTGCAACATACTATTTATTTAAGAATACCACCAGGATTGACCATTGATAGAGACCATGATTGTTGGGAATTAAAGAAAAGCCTCTATGGATTGAAACAATCAGGCTATGAGTGGAACAAATGTATAGTTAATGAGTTGAGTGCAATAGGTTTTGTAGCCAGTAATGCTGATCCTTGTTTGTTTAGAAGAGAACACAACGGAGCATTATCTTTTCTTTTATTATTCACAGATGATATTGCAATAATAACAAAAACTGAGTTAGAAGCACAAACTATCATTTCAAGATTGCAAAATAAATTCACAATTAAAAATCTTGGGGAAATAAGCCACTATTTAGGATTAGATATTGTGAAAACGAATAGGGGTTTTAAGGTGTAGCAAGCCAGTAAAATATCTCAGTTATTAAAGAAATTTAATATGGAAATGTGTAAACCAGCAAAAACTCCGATGGCTATGGATTTGAAGGACACTAATGTTGAGAGTCCTGTATTTGATAAGACTATGTACCAATCTTTGATAGGAAGTCTTATGTATCTTAGTAATTGGACTAGACCTGATATTTCTTACTGTGTAAACCAATTGGCTAGGTACAACAATAATCCAACTGTTAGACACTGGCAATCAGCTAAACGAGTATTAAGGTATTTGAAGCAGACTATTCACTACTCGTTATATTTAGAGCCAAATCGTGAGTTAATCCTTACAGCATATGCAGATGCGAGTTTTGCCTGTGATACAAACACTCGTAAATCTACTTCAGGGTTGGCTGTAATGTTGGGAGATTCTTTGATTGGATGGAAGTCCATTAGACAAAAACACATAAGCTTATCTACAATGGAGGCTGAATTTTCATGTCTATCAGTGTTATGTACAGAACTGCTAGTGTACAAACAATTATTGTTAGATATGGGTTTAAATGTAAATTATCCATTTATTGTGTATGAGGACAATCAAGCTGCGATAAAGATGGCTAATAATGCTGCAGTAAGAACAAGATCCAAACATACTGATCTTCGTTATTTAAATGTCAGACAATGTGTCAAAGATAAATTAATACAGCTAGAGTATTGTTCATCTGATGTAAATATTGCAGACCATTTTACGAAGGTACAAAGTGCTGTGAAACACAATGCTAATTGTGAAAGAATGTGCATAAGATTGTAAGAGTTATATATTATTCTACCCAAAGGGGAGAATGATAGGCATATGGTGTTAGCCTACAATGTTGGGTTGAAAATATATTAACCATAATGCTATGTCTTTAAGTTGTTAATTGGCCAATGGGTGTGTAAGTGTTTTCATGGCCATAAGAGGAAGCTAGGAACGTAGCTTCTCTCTCTCTCTGAATTCACTGCTTTCTACTGTTACTGTTTTTGCTCTGCTGTTGGTTTACTACTGTTGTAAACCTGAACTGTGTATTGACCTCTGGACCGGTAAGAAGACTTTGTAGTTTGGATTACTCCTTGGACTGTTGCTATTGTTTATGACCTGGACTGTTTATTTTTGATTGTGCATTTTTGTTCTTACACCACCTCAAAAGTAAACTACTTTTTGTTTTTATAACTCAGTGTATTCTTGTGTGACTTTTACTGCTCTCAGTACCCTTCCTTGTCTGTGCAACTCTTTGGTAGCACAAGGAGACCTCTGCACAACAAATTCCTTAACAGACTCTGGACCAGGGGGTGTGTGTTGCCTCCCATTTGTGGACAGGTGCATGAGGCATCTCTGGTTTGGACCTTTGGCAGTTGTAGCAACTATTTACCTGTTCCTCTATGGCCTTGTCTAGGCCTGGCCACCACAGGTAACTCCTAGCTAATGCCTTCATCTGGACTATTCCCGGGTGTCCTTCGTGTAGTGACTTAATGACTCTGTCCCTCAGGGTCTTAGGAATAATGACCCTACTTCCCCACAAAAGGCATCCCTTGTGAGCAGACAGTTCGTATCTTCTATTGAAGTAAGGCTGGAATTCCAGGCTTGGACTCTTTTATTGCCACCCCGTGACTACCCACGACTGAACTCTGCTAAGAATTCTGTCTGCTGTTGTTTCAGCAGCTATGTCTTTTGCCTATAGGGGGCACTCGGGTAGGTCCTGGATGGTCAGTATTTTGGCTGCAGGCGCTGGATCAGGTCCTGAATTTGCTAGGGGTAACCTGCTTAACCCGTCTGCATGGCCCATATCTTTACCAGGTTTGTGAATCAGCTTGTACATGTATGCAGATAGAAATATGGACCACCTGAGCATCCTAGGTGACAGAATTTGTGGGGTCTGTTTGTCTGTTGTGAACAACCCCAATAGAGGCTTATGATCCGTGAATATGGTGAATTCCTTGCCATAAAGGTAGTCATGGAATTTTTTCACCCCAGCCACTATAGCTAGGGCTTCCTTGTCAATCTGGGCGTAATTCCTTTCTGCCCCTGACAATGTACGGGAGTAGTATGCAATGGGCACCTGTTTCCCATTCTCTTCTAGGTGGCTCAGTACTGCACCCACTCCATAGGGAGATGCATCTCAAGCAATGCAAATGGCCTTTGACTCTATGAAATGGGTGACAATGGAATTACTAGATAGTAGCTCCTTTAGGTTTTTAAAACTCTTGTCATGGACCTTGGTCCAGTTCCATTCAGCTTGCTTGTCTAGGAGCCTGTGCAGAGGCTCAGCTATGGCTGCTTTGTATGGGAGAAATGAATGGTAGAAATTCAGGAGCCCCAGGAACACTTGCAGTTCCCCCTTGTTTGTGGGGGTAGGGGCCATTTTGATTGCCCTTACCTTGGATTCTGCAGGGTGAATTCCTTTGGCATCAATCCTGAACCCTAGGAATTCTGTGGATGCCACCCCAATGCTACACTTGTCTTGTTTGAGTTTGAGACCTGCAGAGCGGAATCTGCTTAAAAAAGCCTGCAGTCTCTCAGCCAGTACCTCCTCAGTATTCCCAGCGATGAGGACATCATCAAAGTAAGGGCATACTCCCAGAATGCCCTTCAGGGTCTTCTCCATCACCTCCTGAAAAATCCCTGGAGCTACAAAGACACCAAACTGCAAACGGTTAACTCTGAAAGCTCCTATATGCGTTACTATGGTTTGAGCGTCTGCCGTCTCCCTGGTAACTGGGAGCTGCTGGTACGCCTGCGCGAGATCCAGCTTCGCAAAGATGGTGCTGCCCTGGAGAGAGGCAAGAACGTGGCTGACCGTCGGAACCGGGTAAGCATGCAGATTAAGGGCCTGGTTCACCGAGCACTTATAGTCAGCACAGATTCTCACCTCCCCATTAGCCTTTAGTGGGGTAACTATAGGAGTCTCCCACTCTCCCCCTTCTACTGGTTCTAACACCCCTTGCTCTACTAGCCTATCTAATTCGATCTCAATTTTGTGTTTGAGAGCGAAGGGGACTCTCCGGGGTTTAATTCTAACGGGCATGATGTTGGGGTTCAGTTTGAATTTAATGGGTGGCCCGGTGTACCTTCCTAACTTGCCATCGAATACGTCTGCAAACGTTTTGCAGACGGATTCGAGGCTCTTGGCCTGGGTGCTATGGATCCCTGAGATCCCTATTCCCAGAGCCCCAAACCAGTCCAGCCCCACTAGGCTAGTCCTCTGGCCCTCGACTACTAGGACATCCAAGTGCCCACAGAACTCCCTATAGGGAACGGTTCCGATAGCTGTCGGTGAGCACAACCCGACGGCTATATCGTAAATGGCAGGTCCACTGATGCACAGCAGGGCCGCCGCTTTCAAGCGGTCTTCAGTGATCCGGTTCACCAGTAGGTATCCTTCAACCTGGCCCAGATGCGATTCCCAGCGTTCAGGATGGCTGATGTCAAATTCACGGATCTGACCAGGTTTTGCCATGCTGTGTCCGGTCCTGTGGATGCTGCTTCGGTAGAAGGAAATCTGAGGAAGATACTCCTTTTCCTCCATCCCTAGTGACTTCAGCTAGTGATTTCAGCTCTGAGTGAAGCAGCATCCCACCTTCGTCGCCACTATTATGTAGTGGGTTCTGGACTGCATGGAAGACAGCAGGCAGATGAGTACAGCAACAGCTCTTTATTGTGGCAGGACTGTACTGAACAAAGGGGGTTACCTGTACCCCTTATATACCTTGACAGGTACGCTCTCGGCCATTCCCTTCATCTAAATCTCCTGCCAAAGCTAACCAGCCAATTCGGTTACCGTACAGCACCACCTGGTGGTATTTGCTGAGGTGCTGCTTAGACCCCATACATAACAACGATTACTTATTTGGAAAGCAAAAAGGTCTAGGTGTCAGGCTAATCCTGAGTTGGCTATTTAGGAAAGAAAGACCATCGACTCCATTCTGCATTCTGATAGGTTTCCCTGTAAGTCAGGTGCAATGCTAGGGCACAATGCTCATCCCTGTTTTTTGTCTGAACACATTTTCTGTGGTTATGTGGTCAGCGTAGTTATAGAATAATAGAATAACAGAGTTGAAGGTCTTCTAGTCCAACCCCCTGCCCAGGCAGAAAACCCTATCCCATTTCAGACAAATGGCTGTCCAGTCTCTTCTTAAAAACTTCAAGTGTTGGAGCATTCACAACTTCTGGAGGCAAGTTGTCTCCTTAGAGCCAGTGGTTTAACTAAAGACACTCGCACCCAGAATGAGTACCGTATTTTCTGGCATATAAGATGACTTTTTAACCCATGAAAATCTTCTCAAAAGTCAGGGGTTGTCTTATACGCCGGGTGCTGAAACTTTAAGGACAAGGCTGGCTGGAAAACCTGGAGCGGATCTCCCATTTGGTCTGCGCAGGGAAAGCGGGACCAATTGGAGAAGAAGCTGCAGTCTGTGATTTTTTTACAGGCTGGGGTCTGAGTGTCTTTCCTTCTAAAGTTGAAGAGCAGCTGCAGTCTATCCCAACTTGAAAGGCAGGTGGGGAATGCAGCAGTCAGAGCAGCTGCTTAGCTCTACGGACACATTTGACTCAGGAACTGGGCGGGCTGGCTGAAAAACCTGGAGCGGATCTCCCATTTGGTCTGCACAGGGAAAGCTTTAGAGTGAATTAGGAAAAGTTTAATCCACTTGCACTGTTTTATTTTTACATGTTTGATGACAAACAGCCTTATGTTTATAAGTGACAGTTTTCCTACTAAGTACCTGCATGTCATAAGCATTTGAATTAAAATTACCATATTAAAATCAAATCTGATGTTTTTTAATTTTTATTTGGTGTGCGTTGGAAGAGGGGTAGTCTTATACGGCGAGTATAGCCCAAACCCTATAATTTAACAGGAAATGTAGGGGGTCGTCTTATACACCCAGTCGTCTTATATGCCGGAAAATACGGTATTTCAGCATCAGAAGCCGAGAATGACACCAAAAAGTGAATACCGCTGATCAATCCAAAACAAACAAACAAAAAAAAACCAACCACATATTTAAATGGCTTCTAGCATATCTAGGATTTCTAAAACAAAAGGAAGAAGTTCCCCTATACCAGTCACGTTAGCATACAGTTTGCCTGCTTTCAAACTGCAGGAGCTGGGTCAAGTTACAGGAGCTCAACCCGTCCCATGGAGCTCAGGTCTCAAACCTGAGCTGGCAGACTCAGCATCTTTAACCACTGGGTCATCAAGCTCCCATTTGGAAAGCACCTTCAGATTTTGTTAAAAAAATATGTTTTATTGATTTTTTTTAACATAATAACCTTTAATATTTGGTAAACAGCATGTTTGTCTGAATTTACATTTAAAAAACAATCAATAACAATGAGTTTAATTCTATAGCCCACATACTGGCTTTGCTTGATTTTCTCTTCTTCCAATAATGTTCTCTTTTGCCAGCCTTGAATTAATACAATTCTTATTATTTAAATGAATGACAATTAAATATAGACATTTTTCTAATGTTTCTGCAAATATGAATCGTGTCAATATAAAGCTTCTTCTCTAACTGATCGTCTTGATGGTCTCATCGTAGATCCTGTTTACAATATTCTTATTTAAATTTGTTTTCCCCCACAATATTCAAAACATTCTTACTGGTTAAGATTTTCTCAAAATTGATTACACTAAAGTATTTAAGTCTTTTTCCTCAGACAGACCATCCCAACACTTTTACATTTCTCATATCTCATATCTCATACCAAGAACAGGAAAGAAAGAAAAAGAAAAGAAAAGAAATAAAAGAAAAAGAAATAAGAAAATAATATACTACTTAAAATACATGTCCCTCTTAGGCTAATGAGCACTTACACCCCAATTTTTTCTCTCTCTTCTTCTTAACCATATTCAAACATATGTTTCATCTTTACACATTCCGTTCAGTGAATCCAGTTATCTAATCTTTTGCATCTATTTGAAACATTTTTGTCCATTTGAAATTTTCTCAAGATCGATTACACTTAAGTATCTGAAACTTTTCCTCTGTACAAACCATCTCAACATTTTTTATATTTCTCAGGTCGAAAAACAAAACACAAAGGAAAAAAAGAAAGAAAAAAAAAACTAGGTTATTTGAGGGGCTCGTCTCTTTTAGACTAAAATTCATCTGTATCCAAATTCTTTCTATTTCTTTAAGCATATTCAAGCAAATGTTTAATTTTTAGATTTTTTTTTTTGAGGGGCATTAAAAAAAGAGAATCTGATGAAAAATCCATACAGGCTTGTCGCATATGACTTTCCCCGATGGATGCGCTTGAGTAGAGTAGTACACTACACTCACTTCTTCTATTACCATAATTTATGAGTAGTAAGAAAGGCCTGCTTTGAGGGCTATAAATTTTCCCCTTCAAATACGTTCTTCATGCCTTATGGGAATGTATTTATTTCTGTCTCACCTTTATTATTTTGCACATGACTCAAGGCTGCGAACGCATCCGAAATGCCTTCCATCTCCTATTTTTCATGCAACAACTACCCTGTGAGGTGAGTTGGGCTGAGAGCGAGACTGGTTC
>NW_027673205.1:0-6811 GCF_964194415.1 Vipera berus
ATTTCCCCGTGGTCTTGGGACTGGCGTGGCTCCGGGCGCATGACCCACAGATCTATTGGTCACAGAACTTGGTCACCTCCCAAGCTTGCAGTGCGTGGACCACACCCGCCATATCTGTGCCGGCCAGGGGTTTCCTTGCCTCCCGAACTGTCTGACTTTGCTGATGTGTTCAGCGAGACAGAGGCGGATCAATTACCCCAGCACAGGTCCTATGACTGCCTCATTGATTTAGTCCCTGATGCGCCTCTCCCAATGGGGCGTTTGTACTCCATGTCGGACCTTGAGTTGGCTGCATTGCGGGACTTTCTGGAGAAGAATTTGGCTCGCGGTTTCATCCGGCCCTCATCCTCGCCATTGTCTGCACCCATGCTCTTCGTCAAAAAGAAGTCCGGCGAATTGCGGCTTTGCTGCGATTATAGGAAACTCAATGCCATCACGGTGCGCAATCATTACCCGCTGCCCCTCATCCCCGAACTCTTGGACCAACTCCGGGAGGCTAAGATCTTCACGAAACTGGACCTGCGTGGAGCTTACAACCTCGTCAAGGTTCAGCCAGGTGATGAGTGGAAGACGGCATTTGGTACTCGTTATGGACATTTTGAGTACACGGTGATGCCGTTTGGCCTGACCAATGCCCCTGCTGTGTTTCAGCATTTCATGAACGACATTTTCTGGGATTTGTTGGATCAGTTTGTCGTGATCTACTTGGACGACATCCTGATCTACTCCCCATCGCGTGAAGTGCACCATCAACATCTCCATCAGGTCCTGCAGCGACTCCGAGAACATCGGCTGTTTGCCAAGTTGGAGAAGTGCCAGTTCTACCGGGTGACTATCGATTTCCTGGGTCACCGCATTTCTCCTGAGGGCATCGCCATGGAGCCGAGTCAGGTTGAGTCTTTGCAGAGTTGGCAACCCCCGCGTCGCGTGAAGGATGTTCAGCAACTTCTTGGGTTCGCCAACTATTACCGAACTTTCATCCCTGGGTTTGCTGCCTTGACAGCCCCCCCTCACCCGGCTCCTGCAGAAGAAGACTCGGGTTCCAGTGGAACGCTCGAGAACAACGGGCTTTCCAGACTTTGAAGGAAGCCTTCATGAAGGAGCCCATCTTGAAGCATCCTGACCCGCAACGGCCGCTTGTCGTGGAGGCGGACGCCTCCGACATTTCCATTAGGGCAGTGTTACTCCAGGCAACGACGCCCAGCGGTACCCTCTTCCCTTGCGCGTACCATTCACGAAAACTGAACCCGTCGGGACTTCCGGTGGCGACACGGCGCCGAAGACAGCCGTCTCCGGGCTGTCCGCTCCGCAGCTGTGTTTATCCACCTAAAACAGTGCCGATCAGCTGTTTAGGTGGATTTGAAGCCCCCTCCTCGGGAGAAGAGGAGGGGGTGAGGCCCCAGGTAGGGGTTGAGCTCTCCGGGGCTGCCTGAGCTGAAAGTTTGGGCGGCTGAAGGATTGAGCCCCCCCGAAGCCTGGGTTAACTCTGAGCTGCGCAGCGTCTCTGCTCCACGATTTTTGGAGCAGAGCCAGGCGTTAGCAACCACCCCTGCCAGAAGGAAAGACTTTCGAGTAATAAGGAGCAGGCAGAGCGGTACAGGAGGCCAAGGTGAAGTGGACTTTTACTTTTACTCCCTAGCTCAATGGATTTTACAGCTTTAAAGTGAAAGTACGCAACAAGTGAAAGGGGAAGATGGCGGCTAAATCTTCCTCTAAAGTTCTTCGGAGTGCGGGAACTTCCTCGGTGCAACAGACTTCGTTGCAAGCTTTGCTTCCTCCTGCACCTCCTCTGGCATTGACGCTTAAGGATTTACAAGATGCCTTTGCAAAGCAATCCCAGGTAATGTCAGATATGATGGATGATAAGATGGCAAAGCTGGAGGAGAAACTGGAGAAATTGGAGGAGAGGATGGAAGAGAAGTTTAGTGTAATGGAGGAGCAGATGGAAGAGAAGTTTAGTGCAATGAGGGTAGACATTTTGTCTACAATTGAAAGCGTGGCTGAATGTGTGCAACATTTGGATGAAAAAGTGGAGGATCTTAGTCAAAAGAACTCTATATTAGAAGTAAAGGTACTGGAGAATGAAAATTTAAGGGACAAAATGGACGGAGAATTGAGCCTTGTCCAGTATCATCAGATGCAGTATGCTATTAGAATCAGGGGCTTAAAAGAGAATCCTAAAGAAGACTTAAAGCAGCTGATTTCTGAGGCTTTGGAAGCACTATTGGGCCAGCCAGCATCTGAAATAGAGGGAAGTATGGATAAAATCTTTCGTGTAAATTCATGGATTGCAAGGCAGAGGAAGCTACCTAGAGATGTGGTGGTCTATTTTACAAAGAGAGCTACTAGAGATGAAGTTATTCAAGCTGCTTATGATACTAAAGTTGTGGTTGCTGAGCAAGAAGTCCTGGTTCTAAAAGAGATTCCTCCAAAGATTTTAAGGAGAAGGAAAGATTTTGCATTCCTTGCACAGGAACTTAAGAAATGTGATATTAAGTTTAGATGGGAGATTCCAGTCGGAATGGTGGTGATGCATGAAGGTAAAAGATATCGTCTGGTTACCGTGACTCAGGCACGTGATATTCTACAGCAATGTTTTAAAAGCAACCCCTTTATCGCTCCTGGAAGCTGCAAAGGGATTTGGAGAGGGAAAACCTCAAGAGGCTGAAGGTGGACAGACAGAGGAGAATGGTGCTGGAGGGGATCAAATTACAGCTTCATCGGCTGCTGCTGGAGAGCAGAGGTTGACGCGTGCCGCTTTAAGACGAGCAAGACAAGTACAAGAGCAAGACCAGCAGAAATTTATGGAACTCTCAAAGCGTACTTACAGTGAAGCTGTGGGAGGGGCGCGGCCCAAGGAAACTACAGGGGCCATTGAAGATGTGCTCCAAAAGCTTCGGGACGCCAAGCATGGCGACTAAATTTCTAACCTGGAATGTCAATGGATTAAACTCACCACAGAAGAGAAAGAAAGTTTTTCAATATTTAAAACAATTTAAGACTGATGTTATTTGTTTGCAAGAAACGCATATTAGGGTTATGGACCAAAAGTACTTATCGAACTCAAGGTTGGGTACGCAATTTGCTGCCTCTGCGATGAACAAGAAAAATGGAGTGGTTGTCTACGTTAAAAGTACTCTAACAGCGGAACTAATTGAAGTAGATAAGCAAGGAAGATATGTCATGATAGATTTGCTGTTAGAAGGTAAAAAAACGCTTCTAATTGGATTGTATGCTCCTAATCAACAACAAGCTGATTTTTTTAGTTTACTTCACACAAAGGTTACCCAATTGGATTATAAATCGTTTATTTTTATGGGGGACTGGAATGGTGTTTTAGACGTACAGATGGATAAGGCTGGTTCTTTTAAGCGGGTTCCGAGCCATGCTAGATTGCCTAAATCTTTTTTTGAAATGAAGGACGATTTGGAACTGCGAGATATTTGGCGCGATACACATCTACACGAAAAGGATTATACTTTTTTCTCTGACAGACATCAATCTTTTTCCAGGATTGATTTTATTTTGTTGACTAATGACTTTTTTCCTAGGATTAAGAAGGTAAAGATCTGTGCAAGAACTATTTCTGACCATAGCCCAGTTTGGTTAGAGATCGATAAGGACAATAGGGATAGGCGCTCGTGGCGCGTAAATGAGAATTTGTTTAGAAACCAGAGAAATGTGGAAGAATGTAAACAGCAGATGAAGGATTTCTTTGAAATTAATATGAATAAGGATACCTCTATGGACATGGTTTGGGATGCTAGCAAGGCCTACATGAGAGGGGTGTTGATATATATGAATAATAAATGCAGACGTACTTTGGAAGTTAGAAGGAAAGAATTGGAGAATGAAATTAGGGAAAAAGAGAAGGCCCTAATCGAGAATCCATTGGATGTGAAGACTAAGGAGGTTATTAATCTATTAAGAGGACAATTTGATAAGTTGATGGCGGATCAAGTGGCAACCAATTTACGGTTTGCTAGGCATAATACTTTTTGCAATGCTAATAAGCCAGGTAGATGGCCAGCTTATAGACTAAGGAAAAAGCAAAGGGCTTCTAATATAGATAAAATTGAATATAGGGGAAAGGTTGTGCTTCAACAGGATCTTATTAAGGAAGCTTTTGTGGATTTTTATTCTAAATTATATGCTAAGGAGAAGATTAATGAAAAAGACATTGATGTATATTTGGAGAATGCTAGCATCCCGGTTCTTACGCAAGCACAAAAGGAGGAGATTAATCAATTGATAACAGAAGAAGAAATTCTTATAGCAATTAAGGAATTGAAGGTGGGTAAAGCGCCAGGCACGGATGGTTTGACTGCGGCTTACTACAAAAATTTACAATTGGAGTTGATAAAGCCGTTAAAGGAACTGTTCCAGACAATTCAGAGAGGGGGAAAGGTGCCTCCGTCTTGGAGAACTGCTTTTATCTCTTTGATTCTGAAGGAAGATCAAGATGCTACTCAAGTAAAAAACTATAGACCGATATCACTTTTAAATACAGATTACAAGATATTTGCTAAGGTGTTAGCTAACAGATTGATGAGGGTTCTGCAACAGGTGATTCATGGGGATCAAACTGGGTTTATTAGTGGTAGGCAAATGAAAAATAATGTGAGGCATATAGTTGATGTGATAGAGTTTTTGGAAAGGAACAACCAGATCCCTGCGGCGCTAATTTTTCTAGATGCTGAAAAAGCTTTTGATCAATTGAATTGGCAATTCTTGATGAAAGTTTTAGATAAAATGAATTTTGGGGATAAATTTTTGCAACCAATTAGGGCATTATATCAAAAACAAACTGCCCGAATAATAGTTAACAATAGTTTGACTGAAGCATGTAATATTGAGAAGGGCACAAGGCAAGGGTGTCCATTATCACCTTTATTATTTGTGTTAACATTGGAGATATTATTGGTAAAAATACGGAATTCAGAAAGAATTAAGGGTATACAAATTAGAGATCAGGATTATAGACTGAGAGCGTTCGCAGATGATCTGGTTGTTACGGTGACCCAGCCGGAAAACTCTGTTGTGGACCTGATGGAGATAATAATGCAATATGGGAAGGTTTCTGGATTTAAAGTTAATGCACAAAAAACTAAAATTCTGGCCAAAAATATGACAGTATCGCAAAAGGCCCTTTTAGAAGGATTAACTGGATTTGAGATTGCTAAAAGGGTCAAATATTTGGGGGTGTTTTTGTCACCCTCTAATACAAAGTTATATAAAAATAACTATGAAAAATTATGGGGAAAAATTCAAAAAGAAATGGAGAGCTGGGAAAAATTGCAATTGTCTTTGTTGGGAAGAATTGCAGCAGTGAAAATGAATGTCCTGCCTAAATTTCTATTTTTATTTCAAATGATACCGGTTCTTAAAAAAGATTCTAATTTGGAAGAATGGCAACGGGGTATCAATAAATTTGTTTGGGCAGGGAAAAGGCCACGAGTTAAACTTAAGATTATGCAGGATACTCGTGAAAGAGGTGGTCTCAAAATGCCTAATCTTAAATTATATTATGAAGCTGCTGCGTTATCAGGAATAAGTGATTGGATTAATTTGACACAAGAGAGATTATTAAATCTTGAGGGCCATGACTTGTTATTTGGCTGGCATGCATATTTGTTGTATGATAAGAAGGTTGATAATGTGTTTAAAGTGCATATTCTAAGACAGGCATTGTTGAGAGTTTGGAAGAAGTATAGACATAAGTTAGATTACAAGATGCCGTTGTGGGCAATTCCAAAACACGCAATAGAAAACATAAATGTTGGTTTCAAACATGATGTGACTACGTATAAGGAGATTTTAAGCTTGGAAAGAAGTGTCTGGTGTTTAAAGCCGTACAACCACTTGCGAGATGAGAAGACTGTTCAAACTTGGTTTCAATATACTCAGTTACGGGCCAGGTGGAAAGAAGATCAGAAAATTGGTTTTGCAATGACTGACGAAAATTTGATAAAGCAAATTAGAAATCAGGGTCCAGCACATATCAAACGGATATATCTTGCATTGATAGAAATTGACTCAGAAACAGAACTTGTTAAAGATTGTATGATAAAATGGGCCCAGAATATCCAAGAAGTTATTACAATGGACACGTGGGAAAAGATCTGGGTGAGGAACGTAAAATTTACACAAGCTCAAAACCTAAGAGAGAACTTTTATAAAATGTTTTATAGATGGCATTTGGATCCTAAAAAGCTTGCAAGTATGTATCCGAACTATCAGCCAAAATGCTGGAGGTGTGGTGGCGAAGATGCAACGTATTTTCACATATGGTGGACCTGCAAAAAGGTTAAGGCTTTTTGGATAAAAATTTGGTGGAATATGCAGAAGATCTTCAAGCAAAGGATAAAGTTTTGTCCGCAATTGTTTTTGTTGGGTATAATTACAGATGCTACTGTTGTGGACACTAAGTTGATGTTGAATTTAATTACAGCAGCAAGACTTTTAATAGGTCAATATTGGAAGAAGGAGGAACTGCCGACTATAGAAGAATGGACTCTAAAGGTTTCTGACCTGGCGGAAATGGCAAAGATCTCGGCTTATTTGAAAGATCATTCGCAAGAACGTTATATTATGGAGTGGAAAAAATGGATTGATTATATCCAGAACAAATATGGGACTAAAAAGTTTCATTTAGCATTTGAATAAGTCTTCCTTTCTTTTTTCTTTTTTCTTTCTTTTTATATGTAATATTAATATTGCTTGTAGTTATTTTATATGAGCTAGAGAGTGATAGATTTAAGAATTTATTGTTTGTAGTATATGGATGTTTATGATTGTTTTTTGTTTTTAT
>NW_027673204.1:0-5467 GCF_964194415.1 Vipera berus
GAAAGTACCGCTGCACAATGCTGCTCCCAGACTTGGCATAAAGATAGAACAGCTTACCAATTCAAAGGAATAGAACGTCAGGTATTCCTACCAGTAATAAAATGGAGCTGCTCATAGTTACCTTGAATATTCAACATTACAAAATGAAAAGTTGGATTTGCAGCATTTTTGGATGTACTACAACAGAACCAGACATATATCAGCTGAGCTGCCCAGTAATGAAGATGGTTGGTTGATAGAGAGAGGTATAGAGCCAATATGGAATGGCAGAAACAGAAATATACATTTACCTTGGCTAAATACCCCATCTCTATTATGGTAGCTTCACTTTCCTGGCATTTATTGTTTGTTTGTTTGTTTGTTTGTTTGTTTGTTTGTTCCAGCTACCCACCAGACTCAAGAAGGTATACAGTATTAAATATTGAAACAAAATCCAGAGTAAAACCAGTACCGAAGCCCAAACCATTGGTGTGGCTTATTAAGAATCCCATAGTTTAAAAACCCTTGTGGAAGAACTACTTTTACTACTTTCAATACGATAGAAACATGTTAACCCGATCTTTGCGCAAGTTGTTCTTCAGTAAAAGGCTGCTACTGAGAAGGCCATTCTGTGGATTCCCAGCTTCCCTATTAGATCATGGAGTGTAGACCGATTCCATTGGAACAGACAGTTCTGAGAGTAGTGATGGCCCAAACATATAGGGTTTTATAGATTACCAGTACCACCTTGAATTGTGCCTGGAATTTTAACAAAAACCCGAGAGTTCTGACAAAACGTGATCCACTCGAGAAGGAAATGGCAACCCACTCCAATATCTTTGCCATGAAAACCCTATGGACAGTACCAAAAGGCAAAACGATATGACGCTGGAAGATGAGCCCCTCAGGTCGGAAGGCATCCAATATGCTACTGGGGAAGAGCAGAGGGCTAGTACTAGTAGCGCCAGAAAGAATGAAGCGACTGGGCCAAAGCCAAAAGGATGCTCAGCAGTGGATGTGTCTGGTGGTGAAAGGAAAGTCTGATGCTGTAAAGATTTTTTCTCCATAGGAACCTGGAATGTAAGATCCATGAATCAAGGAAAGCTGGACGTGGTCAAAAAAGAGATGACAAGACTGAACATCGACATCTTAGATATCAGCGAACTAAAATGGACAGGAATGGGTGAATTTAATTCAGATGACCATCAGGTATACTACTGCGGGCAAGAATCCCTCAGAAGAAATGGAGTAGCTGTCATAGTCAATAAAAGAGTAGGAAAAGCAATACTGGGATACAATCCCCAAAATGACAGAATGATCTCAGTTCGAATCCAAGGCAAACCATTCAATATCACAATAGTCCAAGTCTATGCCCCAACCACCGGTGCTGAAGAGGATGAAATTGACCGGTTCTATGAAGCCCTACAGCACCTTATAGAACTAACACCAAAAAATGATGTCCTTATCATCATGGGGGATTGGAATGCTAAAGTAGGAAGCCAAAAGATAAGCGGAATAACAGGCAAGTTTGGCCTTGGAGTACAAAATGAAGCAGGGCACAGGCTGATAGAATTTTATCAAGAGAATACGATGGTCATAGCAGACGGTCAACACAGAAATCAGATTGACTATGTGCTCTGCAGCCAAAGATGGAGAAGCTCTATACAGTCAGTAAAAACAAGACCAGGAGCTGACTGTGGCTCAGACCATGAGCTTCTCGTTGCAAAGTTTAGGCTTAAACTGAAGAAAGTAGGGAAAGGCACAAAGCCACTCAGGTATGAATTAAATCATATCCCTGTTGAATATACAGTAGAGGTGACAAATAGATTTAAGGAATTAGATCTGATAGACAGAGTGCCTGAAGAACTATGGACAGAGGTTCGCAACATTGTACAACAGGTAGCAACCAAAACCATCCCAAAGAAAAAGAAATGCAAGAAAGCAAAATGGCTGTCTAAGGAAGCTTTGCAAATAGCTGAGGAAAGGAGGGAAGTGAAAGGCAAGAGAGAGAGAGAGAAAGATACGCCCAATTGAATGCAGAATTCCAGGGAATAGCTAGAAGAGATAAGAATGCCTTCTTAAATGAACAGTGCAAAGAAATAGAAGAAAACAATAGAATAGGGAGGACCAGAGATCTTTTCAAGAAAATTGGAGAGATGAAGGGAACGTTTAATGCAAAAATGTGCATGATAAAGGACCAAAATGGCAGGGACCTAACAGAGGCAGAAGAGATTAAGAAGAGGTGGCAAAATTACACAGAAGAACTATACAAAAATGAGCTTAACGTCCCTGACAATCACAATGAGGTGGTCACTGACCTTGAGCCAGACATCCTAGAATGTGAAGTGCATTCACCATCATAGCCCCATCTAGGTAGGCATAAGTGTACTGATCCAAGTGAGCCCACATCTGGTTCAGGAAGAAGTTCAGTCTCTCGGGATCTCCATCGAAAGCGGGCCTGATGGGAGGTGGCTCAAATCTTGGTGGGGCTGCTCATGCCAGCTGCTGGGTTTGGGCGACCTGCTGGTCCTGGGGTCGTGGTCGAGCCACCCTCTGGACTTCTCTTGGTGAGGCTCTTGGACTGGCATCCTGAGGCTGTGGCAACAGGCTTGGCTGTGGCCCAAGGCTCAGTATCGCAGCTGGCAGGGGGATGGGTGAAGCAGCACGGGCTCCAGCAGCTAGGCTTGAACTCTGGCGAGGGGGAGGAAGAAATGGATAGCTTTTGGCATCTTTCCCCCCACCTCGGCCCCTGGGCAACAGGGATTATATCTTTTACCTCCAGCCGGCCAAACCTTTCCTTCAGCTGTTCAAGCAAGGGGCTGTGGACTGCTGACTGAAATCTCCAGAGTCATCCCATCCCATCGAGCCCTTTTCTTTCTTTCCATCCGCAGACGAAGAACCCTGGGACAGCAGCAATAAAAGCTCCTCTCCAGCAGTTACAGAAGTGCTCCTAGGCTGAGGGGCAGCCTCAGCTTGGAAGAGGTCACCTAAGGCTGTAGCTCCTTCCTGCAGTACCAGCTTCCCAGGTTGGATCAACCTGGTTTTCGGCTGAGCCCCTGCCAGTGACTCCTCCTTGGTGGCTAGCCTGTGCTCCTACAGCCTGAGTTCTGTTGCCGCTAGCAACGATTTCAACTTTCTCCTCCATCTCGAGTTTTTACCAGGTCCTTACCAGTCTCCCAAAAGTGAATGGGTAGGGAGTCGGGGCCCAGCACCATGAGAAATGAGGTTTTATGAGTCTTGGTTTAATGTCATGGTTCCGACAAAGACAAATAAAGCAGAACTCCAAGGTATGCAAATTCCTCAAAGAATATGTTTATTCTTAGAATGTATTGGCACTTCAAAAGTGAAACCAAGACTAAAGACATACATAACAATTCCCCCCCCCAACAACAACTTTATTGATTACCCCTTGGGCCATATCAAAGTGCAAAGTTCCAGCAACCAAAACTTGATAAAATACAATTTAAAATGGAATTTGATAAAATACAATTTAAAATGGAATTAAAATAAAATACAATTTAAGATGAAATAGTAATAAAATACAATCTAAAATGAAATTGTAATAATGTACAATAATTTAAGATATGGATAAAATATGATAACATTATATTTCGGAGTCGCCCTTGCAATCTACCCCAATCAGTCCCACATATGCAGATCTTAACCGGATCATTTTGTTTAAATACTGTGTTACGTTAAATGTTATTTTCAAGTTCTGACCGGACATAAGGTAAGTTATTTTGATATGGGGATCCCAATGGGTCATTCGTTTGGTATATAGACCAAGATACCTGTCTCTCACCCTCTTATACAGACAACAGTCAAATAGGATGTGAGCCAGGTCCTCTACCTCTGCCGCTCTGCAAATGCAGAGACGCTCATTGTACGGTATAGCATGAAATCTCCCATATCTGACCATTGAGTCAAGCTGTTCGAATCTCGCTCTCGTAAATATCTTCCTAAGATGTTTTGGGAGTTGTAACTTCAAATAACTGTCCACTTGAAAAGTACGTTTGTATTTACTCAGCCATTTCAAGTTACCCACCTTACCAAGGATAGCTATATCAGTTTGTGCTTCTATATCCTTAATTCTTTGGGCAACTCTTTTTTTAGATTGTTCTCCTGTTACGCAAGAGACAGGAAGGCCACAGCCTCTTACAAAATTTGTTAGTTTGGTGATCCAGAAGATTTGTGATTGTAGTTTTATTTGCTCTAGTAGGCATAATTTGGGGAGTCTATCAGTCTCCATTTCATTAACTTTGCACCAGTAGTTATAAGCTCTAATTTTAGATAATGCCTGAATTGTATGAATTCCCAATTCAGCTCTAACTGCTGCAGCAGATGTTCTTGGATCTACACCCAAAATACATCTCAAATGCTGGGACTGTGTTTGTTCTAAAACTGTGGTTGAGTAAAGACCCCAAATTTCTGCTCCATACAAGAGCATTGTGGTAACCTTAGCCTTATAAAACTTGAGTAATGGAGCTAGGGACCCTGGGTAACTATGGTTCTTTAGTTTGAGCAATAAATTCAAACGGGCTTTTGCTCTAAATGTACTCCGTTGATGGTGGCAGGCCCAAGATCCAGTCTTGGAAAAGGTTACTCCCAAATATACAAAGGTATTAACCTGCTCAATTGGTTCACCATCTAATTGCCACTTATGTCTTATAGGCTGCTCCACCCTGGCTGGTGTCAGGTCTAGATCTTCTTCTCCCCCACTGTCCTTGAGGGCTGGGTCAATAAGTTGACCACCCTGGTCCAATGTTATAGTAGCTGGTTCAGTGTTTGTAAAGGTCTCTTGCTACTCCAGTGTTTGAGAGGCTGGAAGGTACACATCCGGGGCCCTTGAAGGTGTAGGTGAGCCCGGGGGGAATGGTGCTGACTGGCGGTCTTGGGCCTGTTCAAATTGCTGGTTTTCTTGGGCCCGTTTCCTTAGCTGATTGATGTGCCGTCTAAACTGGCGGCCCCCTTCCCCCTCTATAATGTAAGATAATGGTCCTGTTTTATCAATTACCACCCCTTGCACCCAGAAGTCCCCAGAGGCATAGTTCCTGGCCCATACTTGGTCACCAATGTTTAGCTCCCTGACGGGAGTGGGCTGCTCCACCTCAGCAGCCACTCAATCAGGGTGCAGTCTGTCCAATTTTGTAATGAGACGCCAGCCCCAACGCAGTTCAGCGGGGCTCTTGCCAGTGGCTGTTGACGGTGTGGAGTGTTAACTTAGCAAGAATTGAGGCAACCTTTGGTGCCAATCACCGGAAATGATGCGTCTCAAGGCGTCTTTAGTCGTTCTTATCATTCGTTCAGTAAGGCCGTTAGTCACTGGGTGGAAGGGGGCAGACGTGATGTGCCTAATCAAGTTGGCCCTGATGAAAGCCTGGAAATCAGCAGATTTAAATTGTGGGCCATTGTCAGATACAATCACATCTGGCAGACCATGCGTAGCAAAGAGCCCCGTAAGCACCTGCACAGTTTTGGCAGTGGTCAT
>NW_027673203.1:0-4000 GCF_964194415.1 Vipera berus
TTCATGTTCCCCTGCCTCCCCGAAGACCAAAAAACCATGACTTTTGCAGATCTGAAGTTTCCTTGCGGAGATAGACCATGCTATATCTTGCATTTGTTAGGAAAAACTGCTTATAGCATGAAAAGTGCCCATTGCAGATAGAGCTCAAATTCGCAAAACAAACACATATTCCTGTTCCCCTGCCTCCCCGAAGACGAAAAAACCATGACTTTTGCAGATCTGAAGTTTCCTTGCGGAGATAGCCCATGGTATATCTTGCATTTGTTAGGAAAAACTGCTTAGAGCATGAAAAGTGCCCATTGCAGATAGAGCTCAAATTCGCAAAACAAACACATATTCCTGTTCCCCTTCCTCCCCGAAGATGAAAAAAGCATGACTTTTGCAGATCTGAAGTTTCCTTGCGGAGATAGCCCATGCTATATCTTGCATTTGTTAGGAAAAACTGCTTAGAGCATGAAAAGTGCCCATTGCAGAAAGAGCTCAAATTCGAAAAACAAACACGTATTCATGTTCCCCCGGCTCACTGAACACCAAAAAACCATGACTTTTGCAGATCTGAAGTTTCCTTGCGGAGATAGCCCATGCTATATCTTGCATTTGTTAGGAAAAACTGCTTATAGTATGAAAAGTGCCCATTGCAGAAAGAGCTCAAATTCAAAAAACAAACACATATTCATGTTCCCCTGCCTCCCCGAAGACCAAAAAACCATGACTTTTGCAGATCTGAAGTTTCCTTGCGGAGATAGCCCATGCTATATCTTGCATTTGTTAGGAAAAACGGCTTATAGTATGAAAAGTGCCCATTGCAGATAGAGCTCAAATTCGCAAAACAAACACATATTCCTGTTCCCCTGCCTCCCCGAAGATGAAAAAACCATGACTTTTGCAGATCTGAAGTTTCCTTGCGGAGATAGCCCATGCTATATCTTGCATTTGTTAGGAAAAACTGCTTAGAGCATGAAAAGTGCCCATTGCAGAAAGAGCTCAAATTCGAAAAACAAACACGTATTCATGTTCCCCCGGCTCACTGAACACCAAAAAACCATGACTTTTGCAGATCTGAAGTTTCCTTGCGGAGATAGCCCATGCTGTATCTTGCATTTGTTAGGAAAAACTGCTTATAGTATGAAAAGTGCCCATTGCAGAAAGAGCTCAAATTCAAAAAACAAACACATATTCATGTTCCCCTGCCTCCCCGAAGACCAAAAAACCATGACTTTTGCAGATGTGAAGTTTCCTTGCGGAGATAGCCCATGCTATATCTTGCATTTGTTAGGAAAAACTGCTTATAGCATGAAAAGTGTCCATTGCAGATAGAGCTCAAATTCGCAAAACAAACACATATTCCTGTTCCCCTGCCTCCCCGAAGACGAAAAAACCATGACTTTTGCAGATCTGAAGTTTCCTTGCGGAGATAGCCCATGGTATATCTTGCATTTGTTAGGAAAAACTGCTTAGAGCATGAAAAGTGCCCATTGCAGATAGAGCTCAAATTCGCAAAACAAACACATATTCCTGTTCCCCTGCCTCCCCGAAGACGAAAAAACCATGACTTTTGCAGATCTGAAGTTTCCTTGCGGAGATAGCCCATGCTATATCTTGCATTTGTTAGGAAAAACTGCTTAGAGCATGAAAAGTGCCCATTGCAGAAAGAGCTCAAATTCGAAAAACAAACACGTATTCATGTTCCCCCGGCTCACTGAACACCAAAAAACCATGACTTTTTCAGATCTGAAGTTTCCTTGCGGAGATAGCCCATGCTGTATCTTGCATTTGTTAGGAAAAACTGCTTATAGTATGAAAAGTGCCCATTGCAGAAAGAGCTCAAATTCAAAAAACAAACACATATTCATGTTCCCCTGCCTCCCCGAAGACCAAAAAACCATGACTTTTGCAGATCTGAAGTTTCCTTGCGGAGATAGACCATGCTATATCTTGCATTTGTTAGGAAAAACTGCTTATAGCATGAAAAGTGCCCATTGCAGATAGAGCTCAAATTCGCAAAACAAACACATATTCCTGTTCCCCTGCCTCCCCGAAGACGAAAAAACCATGACTTTTGCAGATCTGAAGTTTCCTTGCGGAGATAGCCCATGGTATATCTTGCATTTGTTAGGAAAAACTGCTTAGAGCATGAAAAGTGCCCATTGCAGATAGAGCTCAAATTCGCAAAACAAACACATATTCCTGTTCCCCTGCCTCCCCGAAGACGAAAAAACCATGACTTTTGCAGATCTGAAGTTTCCTTGCGGAGATAGCCCATGCTATATCTTGCATTTGTTAGGAAAAACTGCTTAGAGCATGAAAAGTGCCCATTGCAGAAAGAGCTCAAATTCGAAAAACAAACACGTATTCATGTTCCCCCGGCTCACTGAACACCAAAAAACCATGACTTTTGCAGATCTGAAGTTTCCTTGCGGAGATAGCCCATGCTATATCTTGCATTTGTTAGGAAAAACTGCTTATAGTATGAAAAGTGCCCATTGCAGAAAGAGCTCAAATTCAAAAAACAAACACATATTCATGTTCCCCTGCCTCCCCGAAGACCAAAAAACCATGACTTTTGCAGATGTGAAGTTTCCTTGCGGAGATAGACCATGCTAAATCTTGCATTTGTTAGGAAAAACTGCTTATAGCATGAAAAGTGCCCATTGCAGATAGAGCTCAAATTCGCAAAACAAACACATATTCCTGTTCCCCTGCCTCCCCGAAGACGAAAAAACCATGACTTTTGCAGATCTGAAGTTTCCTTGCGGAGATAGCCCATGCTATATCTTGCATTTGTTAGGAAAAACTGCTTAGAGCATGAAAAGTGCCCATTGCAGATAGAGCTCAAATTCGCAAAACAAACACATATTCCTGTTCCCCTGCCTCCCCGAAGACGAAAAAACCATGACTTTTGCAGATCTGAAGTTTCCTTGCGGAGATAGCCCATGCTATATCTTGCATTTGTTAGGAAAAACTGCTTAGAGCATGAAAAGTGCCCATTGCAGAAAGAGCTCAAATTCGAAAAACAAACACGTATTCATGTTCCCCCGGCTCACTGAACACCAAAAAACCATGACTTTTGCAGATCTGAAGTTTCCTTGCGGAGATAGCCCATGCTATATCTTGCATTTGTTAGGAAAAACTGCTTATAGTATGAAAAGTGCCCATTGCAGAAAGAGCTCAAATTCAAAAAACAAACACATATTCATGTTCCCCTGCCTCCCCGAAGACCAAAAAACCATGACTTTTGCAGATCTGAAGTTTCCTTGCGGAGATAGACCATGCTATATCTTGCATTTGTTAGGAAAAACTGCTTATAGCATGAAAAGTGCCCATTGCAGATAGAGCTCAAATTCGCAAAACAAACACATATTCCTGTTCCCCTGCCTCCCCGAAAACGAAAAAACCATGACTTTTGCAGATCTGAAGTTTCCTTGCGGAGATAGCCCATGCTATATCTTGCATTTGTTAGGAAAAACTGCTTATAGTATGAAAAGTGCCCATTGGAGAAAGAGCTCAAATTCGAAAAACAAACACGTATTCATGTTCCCCCGGCTCACTGAACACCAAAAAACCATGACTTTTGCAGATCTGAAGTTTCCTTGCGGTGATACACCATGTTATATCTTGCATTTGTTAGGAAAAACTGCTTATAGTATGAAAAGTGCCCATTGCAGAAAGAGCTCAAATTCGAAAAACAAACACATATTCCTGTTCCCCTGCCTCCCCGAAGATCAAAAAACCATGACTTTTGCAGATCTGAAGTTTCCTTGCGGAGATAGCCCATGCTATATCTTGCATTTGTTAGGAAAAACTGCTTATAGTATGAAAAGTGCCCATTGCAGAAAGAGCTCAAATTCGAAAAACAAACACATATTCCTGTTCCCCTGCCTCCCCGAAGATCAAAAAAACCATGACTTTTGCAGATGTGAAGTTTCCTTGCGGAGATAGCCCATGCTATATCTTGCATTTGTTAGGAAAAACTGCTTAGAGCATGAAAAGTGCCCATTGC
>NW_027673202.1:0-1000 GCF_964194415.1 Vipera berus
TTCAATCCCTAGGGTCTTGGGGTCTCCTCTTGTTGAGCTTTTCACTATCTGTGCTACTGCCATCACTAATGGGAAACTCAGCCCTTGGGAAACCACAGGCAATTTTTTTTTCCTTAGAAAACATTTTTCCCAGTAGTAATGTACGGAAAAAGGCTGAGCGTCAAAGAATTGATGCTTTCGAATTGTGGTTTTGGGAGAAAACTCTTGAAAGTCCTCTGGGCTGCAGGGTGATCAAATCAGCCAATCCGAAAGGACACCAACCCTGAGTGTTCTTTGGAAGGACAGATACTCAAACTGAAGCTCAAATACTTTGGCCACCAAATGAGAAGAGAGAACTCCTTGGCAAAGACCCTGAAGTTGCGAAAGATGGAAGGGGACGGCAGAGGATGAGATGGTTAGATGGGGTCATTGATGCAGATAACCTGAATTGGGCAAGCTCCAGGAGATGGTGGAGGAAAGGGGCGGCTGGCTTTCTGTTGTCCATGGGGTCATGAAGAGTCAAACACAACTTAGCGACTGAACAGCAAATAGAAAATGTGGAGAGGTCTTTTATGTCCAGCTTGGGTAAATGTATCCTTCAGAAGCTTATCTCAGTGGTTTGGCTTTGGTGAAGCAGAAACCCAAACCCTGCGTTGTCCTACAAGTATTGTTGGGAAGGTCTCCTGCCTGGAAGGACTAAAAAACGGTTGCCAGAACAGATGTAGATGATACATGAACAATCTTTTAACTTTGTTTTCTAGCCAGAGTCCGGAGGTCTACTTACTTTATCTTCAGGCGGTTGCAAACTGGATCCTCGGGTGTGTGTGTGTGTGTGTGTGTGTGTGTGTGTGTAAAAGGAATACATACAGTATAGCCTAAGAATAAAATAACGGGAGAGAGGAGTAAATGCTTAAGCCAGGGATCTGCAAGCATTAGAATCAAGTTCTTTGGCACAAAAGTTCCAATCTGGTTTTCCTTTTGAATGTCGTTCTTTTCAGAAATCCAGTTTAAGAAGAGAAAG
>NW_027673201.1:0-1000 GCF_964194415.1 Vipera berus
AAGATAACATTGTAGCCTGAAGAATAGAATAGAATAGAATAGAATAGAATAGAATAGAATAGAATAGAATAAATAGAATAGAATAGAATAGAATAGAATAGAATAGAATAGAATAGAATAGAATAGAATGGAATGGGATGGGATGGGATGGGATGGGATGGGATGGGATGGGATGGGATGGGATGGGATGGGATTGGAAGAATGGAATGGAGGATGGAATGGAATGGAATAGAATAATGGAATGGAATGGAATGGAATGGAATAGAATAGAATAGAATAGAATAGAATAGAATAGAATAGAATAGAATAGAATAGAATAGAATAGAATAGAATAGAATAGAATAGAATAGAATAGAATAGAATAGAATAGAATAGAATAGAATAATGGAATGGAATAATGGAATAGAATAGAATAGAATAGAATAGAATAGAATAGAATAGAATAGAATAGAATAGAATAGAATAGAATGGAATGGAATGGAATGGAATGGAATGGAATGGAATGGAATGGAATGGAATGGAATGGAATGGAATAATGGAATGGAATAGAATAGAATAGAATAGAATAGAATAGAATAGAATAGAATAGAATAGAATAGAATAGAATAGAATAGAATAGAATAGAATAGAATAGAATAGAATAGAATAGAATAGAATAGAATAATGGAATGGGATGGAATAATGGAATAGAATGGAATAGAATAGAATAGAATAGAATAGAATAGAATAGAATAGAATAGAATAGAATAGAATAGAATAGAATAGAATAGAATAGAATAGAATAGAATAGAATAGAATAGAATAGAATAGAATAGAATAGAATAGAGCTGGAGGGGACCTTGGAGGTCTTCTAGTCCAGCCCCCTGCTTGAGCAGGAGAACCTATACCATCTCAGACAAGTCAGTATTCTAGTCTCTTCTTAAAAAGCTCCAGTGATGGAGCACCCACGATTTCTGGAGGCAGGCTGTTCCACTAGTTAATTGTCTTCGCTGTCAGGAAG
>NW_027673200.1:0-1000 GCF_964194415.1 Vipera berus
GCTACAAATGGAAAGGGTAAATACCATTACTGCTGACAAAGTTGGAGGTAGCATGGATGCACCACTTTATTGTCAGTGAGAAATGCAAGTGAAGTAAAGAATCTTTCCTTACCACAAATAGTTTCCAGTATTATGTACATAGGTTTTAGAAATTTGTTAAACGTCTCCCTCCACTTTAAGTAAAAAAGTCTTGTGTGATTAGAAAACACATACACAGCTAAATAGTACTAATTGCCCTATTTGAATGGAACAGTCTCCTGGATCTATGAAGTACATGATTTTTAATGCCCTAAATTTAATAAATTGCATTAGCATTTCTTGGTATTGTACAAAACACTACATACATACAAACAAAATAAAATATTTTACTAAGCAAGTTTTTTTTAAAACAAAGCATTGATTCTGGTAACACTGTAAAGAATGCTTTCATTTCATAAAACTTATCTTAAGATCCCATGTGCAACAATTTAAAAACATCTTCTTACGTGTGATGGGTTTGTATCAATAGTGAACACAGTAATTGACCCAAAAACATAGTAAACTTTAAAAATACATCTTCCACCCTATATAAAATATAAAGACTACTTACGGTAACTGTGTTAAGTACTCAATTGTTTGGATGTTAACTGTCTCCTCCCCCTCCCGTTTTCTTGCTTCAAATTTTATAAAGATAATTTAACTTTAAAAAAACTAACAAAAGGATTTCAAATGTACATCCAATGAAATATGAAGTGTTTTCATATTCTATGAAGCTGCTTCAGCCATCAGGAAAGAAAATGAAGTTTCAGAAATTGAGGCAGGTTTTTTAAGCAGTGATGTCACTTCTACCATGCCAGCCCCAGTCCGAGGAAGATTTGCGTTGACAATGTGGCGTTGAAGGTGCTTTATCCAATCTTCTTGAACAGATAAGGGTCCTCGAAATACTAGACCACAAAACCTATATAGTTTTTTAAATGATTCAAACAAAGTACATTAATGTTTTTAAGCAACTCTGTAACCA
>NW_027673199.1:0-1000 GCF_964194415.1 Vipera berus
GAGCCCGAGGCCGGTGTAGCACCCGGAAACCTGGTGGGCAAAGATCAACCAGAGGAGTCCCTCCCTCTGGGCCCAACCAAGTCTCCGTGATGCAAGCCAGGTCCGCCAGCTCACCCTCGACCACATCACGGACGAGAGGAGCTTTATTAGCGACAGACCTGGCATTCAAGTACACCAGCCGGAGCTCAGGGGGCTGCACTTCCTCACTCCCAGAGCCCTGGGGCAGAGCCAGAGGGTCGGAGTGCCCCACCGCTCTTAAGCAGCGGAGAGGCCTTCCCTGAGGACGATACGGCCCTCTGCTCCTACACCTGCTGCCATTCCCTAATGTCGTGGGAATAGGTATTCCCACGACCAGCCCTGGAGCCCCGGAGGCAACCGGCCCCCGCCCCTCCCCCCCGCGAACTACCTTGGCACTGGCCTGAACAGAGGTTGTTGGACTGCCCCCCTTGTCCAAACAACCAAAAAGAGTACCCTCCCCCCTCCCTAGCCCCCTAAAAAATTTGGAAAGAAAACTAATCAGGGGCCTCCTATTGGGTTTCCGTCGAAGGCCCCTACCCGTGCCCAGCCATCTCTCGGGGTCCCAATAAATGGGCCCTTCCTCGAGATCGTAAGCGGCTAGAAAGGCGGGTCGCACCCAGGAAGGGGGAGCACCCCTGAGGGCGAGCAAGTCCGTGCAAGAATATTTAAGGGAAGGCATAAGGCGTAGTCCAAGTAGAAGGCAGTCCACAGTTGATGGTCAGTCAGTAAGGAGGATCTAACAGAGATGAATAGGTGTCCCAGACCTCCACCCAGCTGCTGCCACTCAGCTGGGTAAACTCCCCCGAGCAGGCCGACCACCGTCCTCTCACAACGGCTGCCAAGCCAATTCCCGGGGAAAAGGTGGTGGTCTGAAACAACCACTCCGGATATGGCATGCCTCCTAGAGCTCTCACCTCTAGGGGCAGCAAATGTGAGCATCCTAGACGAGCTAAATCCAAATATGGTAGAGAATTCACAAACA